>NC_067400.1:309377398-309627398 GCF_016432865.1 Antechinus flavipes | reverse complement strand
AACTTGCTAACAAAGTAATGAAACTGGGAATAAAGATAGTTGTCTCAAGTTGGTCAATATATTAAAAGAAAAGCAAAATAAATTGATAAATGAAATAGGAGTGTCCATTGGCCTCAGAAAGGGAAATTGAAAAGAATTATAAGGGAATGTGAACTTCTCTTTCCCACGTCTCCTTTCTCCTAGGCAAGGCTATGTGTGCTTGGATTCATAGTCTTTTGAGAAGGCTTGGTTGATTCCAAAGAGAATTATTGTAATGGTGCCTCTGGTGCTGTTTTATTCTATAGAATGCCATAATATAGGTTTGCATCAACCTCCAGCCACTGTTCTTGTCTTGTAGAGGGAATAACATTTGGATTCAGTAGGTAGTGTGCTATCTTTCTTCCCTCAAGAGAACCCTAAGTAACTTTTCAGTTGCCTTAGGTGTTGAGTTGACTTTTATTTAGAGTTGGTATTATACAGTCAAAACATTTCCATTTCTATTTCTGCCTGGAAGATGATAGCAATGGTCTTAATGTCTGTTACTGAATAATGGAAAGAACATAAGCTTTGAAGTTAGAGGGTCTAGGATTAAATCCCAACTTTACTTCCATAGGCAAATTTTTTCACCCTCTTGGTCCTCAGTATGCTCATAGGGAAGAATGAGGAGGGTTGGATCTTCCAGCACAGAGCTATGATCTTAGCATAAGCCTCCCAGCACATCTAACATAATATACTGTTTTCTTTTGGTGGAAAAAAGAACAACAGAAGAGCCATTTGAAATTTAACCATAACAAGCAAAACTAGTCTGTATTTTTCTCCAGTCTCTTTCCATTTGTATTGTCTATTCCTCTCTGTCTCTCTCACAATTTGTGTATCTCACTGTATGTCCATCAATTCTCTCTGTATCCTTGCCCCATCCCGCCCCTTAATAGTTGATCTGGATCCAAAATAATGATGTTAAGCAGCCTGTTTTGTAAGAGAAAAAAAATTATAAACTAACAACAGTAAAAATGAAAAATGAAAGAAAAATGAAAGACAAGAATTCTGATCAACTTAATGATTAATTATAATTCCAGAGTACTAATTATGATTAAAAATATTACCTACTTCCTGACAGAGAAATGATAGATTCGATGTGCATAATGAGACATACATTTTTAGATATGGCCAATGTGGGGATTTGTTTTGCTTGACAGTGTGAAATTGTTACAAGTGCATTGTTTTTCTTTTCTGTTTTCCTTTTCCTCATGATAGGGGAGGGGAAATGGTTGAGAAAATAAATGTTTGTTAATTGAAAAAATAATTTTGAAAGGATATGTAGTGTGATATAATAAGCTATTTACATGATAACTTTATTGTATATTTAAAGGAATAGCAAGTTGTACATTTGCAGTTTCATGTGCAATTATCTTTTTAATTATACTATGCTATGGATTGATTGAACCTGGAATCAGGAAGCACTGAGTTTAGATCCTGCCTCAGATTCTTAATAGTTTACATGCTTTCATTCTAGGGTAGCAGGTTGTTTTGCCCACTGGTGAAACAAAATGTTAAATCTACCTCTCTGAGACTATAAGATGCATAGAGGAAGCTGATCTGCATGTTAGCTATACTTCTAATTTCAAGTAGAATTAACATTTCATTTGCATCTGAATACACTGACCAGCAAATAAAAGCCAAACCTATATGGTTATGTACTAACCACCCCAAGAGGCAATCTTGATTAATGTGCTCCTCACAATTATTTGTTGAAAGCATATGGATGTTTCATCCCAGTTTATAGTAAACCAAACTGAAATAGTTGTACCTTTGGGAAGCACGAAAGGTTTGGTAGTGGCAAAGAAATCTATAAAATCCTTACTGATTTAGTATAAGTGTTTAGTTACTTCCCAACTTTCTTCTCTGGGGTGAAAAGATCAGTTCCCTTTTAAAAAGTGAAAAAAATTCAGCTCGATACAGTTTATTCCTCATAACAGGGTCAGGAAGATAGGACTCTACCTAGGAGTGATACAATCCTAGTTGGGCAATCTATTTGCCACCTCAATGGATTTTGAATGTGAACTGTATTCTCACCTTCAGTTTATATACAATGACATAAGATTTTAAGACTGGGATTGTTTCACTGATCTTCTATTCAACCCTATTAGATGGCACTTTTGACAAATATGTTCGTCGTTCACTGTTAAGCAACATTGCCATTCAGAAACCACTGGTTTGTTATATATGCCTTTTCTGATTCCCATCCAAACTAAGACTGTCCTGGTTCATTGGCTGACAGATTTTAAAAACCATTTCTCTGATATTGTAACAGATGCTTTCTTTTTTTTTTTCCTTTCCTGCAACTAGAATATTGGATCCTCCAAACAAAGCTGCACATGACTAATATTATTGTTATTTTTTCCTTCTCTTACCTTCATAAAAGCAATTGGGCATAGTGTAGTGGAAGCCAGTCTGGAAGGTAGGAAGGCAGTAGTTCAAGTTTTACCTTTCACATTCTTGCTATGTGATCAAGAACAAGTCCCTTAACTTCTCCATGCTTTAAGCCAAAGGTATCAAACCTGCTACTCCCCAATGCTGCCTGAGCCAATTACAATGTAATTAGGACATACAGGTTCTTTTCTTATTTCCCTAATCATGTTTGGAAATAGACCTCATAGTAGTATTGCTGGATCAAAGGATATAGGGGAGAAAGGTGCTATCTGCATCCAGAGAAAGAACTGATGAATAGAAATATGTATAGAATAATTTTATATATGTGTGTATACACACATATTTTACATTATATACACTATATCTACCATATATACTATATATGTCTATACACCATATATAATATTATATATATGCTATATGCACTATATGTACTGCATATACTATATATAACTATATGTGTTCATATGTATACACACATATTATATATTATATATCCAATGTATATATACTATATATAACTTTATTTGTGTGTGGATACATACATATATATGTATGTATATATTTGTCTAATGATAATCAAATTTAGAGTAGTAGAAGAAAGGAAGGAATAATTTAAAAAATGAAAAAAATTACATGATAACTTCATTATATATTTAAAAGGAATAGCAAGTTGTATATAGTAGATTTGCAGTTTCATGTGCAATCATCTTTTTTTATTATGGCATGTTATTAAAATGCTTGTTTTATTCCATAAATTAAAAATAAAATAAATAATTGTGAAAAATATAATTAGGAAAATAGTTGATATAAATCAAAATACAATTAAATATATATATATAACATTTTAAAGCTAAGTCAATATACAGCTTTTAGGAATGCTTTTTGTATGGATTAGTAGCCATTTCTATTTGAATTGGGCATTACTGCTCTAAGCATATTTCTAAAACATTAACTTGCATGATTTAACTCTGCATGGGTAGACAAAGTTACCTCACCTGGAAGTTCCCATTATCAATAAAATCACAAGTCCAACCCCCATCTAATTCCTATCCCTTTTCATCAGAGAATAGATTTAGAGATAAATTGATCTTTGGATGATATATTCCTATCCTTTTCATGTTATAATTTAGAAAACTGAAGTGGGGAGAAGTGAATTGATATACCCAAGTTTCTAGTAAGTTAAAAATCCAGGTTTTCAACATCAGTCCTTGAATTTGAATGTAGGTACTATTTGCCTTCATCTCCATTTTCATTTTTATTTTTTTCATCCATAAAAAAAAATATTGAGTTGTTTATACCCAATTGGATATTTGGATGGCTTCATAATCTTGGGATGAGAAGGAAATTGAGAAAGGAGAGAAGGGGAACCAACCGCACTACCCACAAAAAAACACCAACTTAATTCAGATATTTAGTAATCAACTACTATATACCATAAAATAAAAATAAAACCTGAAATATAAATCAAATACAAAATATGAAATATAAAGACAAAAATGAAATAGACTTTCTCCTTAAGCAACTTACATTCTACTAGATGGAGTGGGGGGGGAGGAAGAAAGCAATATATATATATTGTTAGAAAATACAGAATAATATAAAATAATTTCAAAAAAATTGAGCATAGGGGCACCTAGGTGGCATAGAGGATAGAGCACCAGCCCTGAAGTCGGGAGAACCTGAGTTCAAATCTGGTCTCAGACACTTAATACTTCCTACCTGTATGACTCTGGGCAAATCACTTAATCCCAGTTGCCTCAGGGAAAAAAAAAAAAAGAAATGAGTGTGATGTAATTTAACTATAAATCTGTGACAAATCTATGGACAATGAAATAAGAAAGGAAGTATATTGGTGGAATTGATTTGGTTTCAAATCCTAACTCTCCTAGATGTACTTGGGTGACTAGCTTTGGGGGCCTCAATTTTCTTTCCCA
The DNA here is from genome assembly GCF_016432865.1 of Antechinus flavipes. Classification (NCBI taxonomy): domain Eukaryota; kingdom Metazoa; phylum Chordata; class Mammalia; order Dasyuromorphia; family Dasyuridae; genus Antechinus; species Antechinus flavipes. The sequence continues at coordinate 309,623,052 of NC_067400.1, read as the reverse complement.
TAAGTAAGAAATTTGGACTTGATGTCTACCATCTCCTCTGTTTCTAAATCCTAGATTCCATTAATAATATTGAATAGATAAGTAAATTCATTTGGTGTTTACATTGTATGTATAAAATGGGTCAGTAGATTTTTTTTTTTTGAGTGAAGGTTTAACAGTGATCCATTATGTACATATAAATATCTCTGGACCCAGGGAAAGTAATCATTCCACTTCGTTTAAATTAAAAATTAAAGCCAGAGTTCCATAGTTGGATTATCTATCCCTTGTCTCTTAGTTGAGGCATTCTTAGATCTTTTAGTGTCACTGCTGATCTTCTAAATCTTCCTTTCCAAAAATGTGCTCAACTTGGAGAAACCTTTACCTTCCATCCTTTTCTCTAAGTGTTGAGTTCCTTCCATGGACCACCATTTTGGGGAGCATCCCTTGCTGCTCTTTTTAATCTTGCTTCTCTAAACTTCCCCAACCCTCACTCTCTGAGTACCCCTTTTCTCTTGTCCAGCTTTCCAGTTCCTGTGTGTGTGTGTGTTGCCATCCATCATTAAAATGTTACTTATAGGTAGAGCATGTCCTTTTTCTTGTATTTGTATTACTTGCACTTGACACAGTGCCTTAGGAGAATCAGAATCAGAGGCAAAGTCAATGAACAGTAAGTACTATTATGGTCAGATATTGTATCAGGTGCTGGGTATACAAAAAAAAAGGGATGACTCATCCTCCTTGCCCTCAAGGAGCTCACTATCTAATGAGAGAAAGAAAAATAAAAAAAAAAATAAGTGGAAAAGGGAAGCAGATAGATGAAGGGATGATGATGTGGCCAAAGGGAGAGGTGGAAATTTTGATTTCCTTTCTTTTTTCTTCCTTTTCCTTTTTTCTTCTTTTCTTTCCTGTCCTATCAGCTTTAGTTAGACTTGACCAGAATCACCCAGCTAGTAAGTATCTGGAATCAGATTTGAACTCAGGTCCTCTTTACTCCCAGGCAGGTACTCTACCCACTATGTTACTTAGTTGACCCTGGGAGATTTTTTGAGGACCTGAGAGTTTTAGAGTTGATTTCATCTTGCAGAATGATGTTTTTTTTGTTTGTTTGTTTTTTGTTTGTTTTTTGTTTTTTGTTTTGTTTTTTGTTGTTGTTGTTGTTGTTGTTGTTGTTGTTGTTGTTGTTGTTGTTGTTTTTTGAGATCATGAAGTCCAGGAAAACAGCCAGGTGGGAAATGATGAGAGAAATTACCTGAGAGCTCTCCTTAAATGATGGAGGATCTGAGAAGAACTCTCTGATACCTACCTTCCTCCCTCTTCCAACAGAGGGAAGCAAAGGCCCAAAGGGACTGGTAGTGCTGAGTTGGAGTGAGGAAAGTAAATGTGAAATAAAAGTTTCTCTTTCATTCTCCCTCCCTCCCTCTCTCTCCCTCTTTCTTCCCCCACCTTCTTGTCTCTGTCTCTGTCTCTCTCTGTCTGTCTCTCTCTCTCTCTCTCTCTCTCTCTCTCTCTCTCTCTCTTTGTGTCTCTGTGTGTGTCTCTCTGTCTCTCTCCATTTCCTTTTTTTCCTTCCCTTCCTCTCCCCACTGTCTCCTCCCCCTTTCTCATGAATGCCTTTGGTAAGTTGCTGAAATCTATGTAAATATTTTGAAGAATATTTTAAATGCATAAAATGAAATACAAAGGGTTGCAAAGAAAGGCAATTATATTGAAAGTATTATATGTATATATGTATATACATATATACATAATATGTAATATGTAGTGGGTATACATATGCTATAATATAAATATATACATATAAATACAGGCACACATATACATATTTATACACATACATACTAGGGCACTTGGGTGGCCGAATGGATAGCATCTGGAGTCAGGAAGACTCATTCCTGAGTTCAAATCTTACCTCAACTACTTATTAGCTGTAGGATTCTCAGTGAGTCACTTTCCCTTGTTTGACTTAGTTTCCTCTTCTTTAAAATGGATTGGAGAAGGAGATGGAGAACCACTCCAGTATCTTTGCCAAGAAGCCATAGAGTCAAACACAATTGAAAAAAACTTAACAAAACCCAAACATCTATATATATTAATTTATGTGTATATGTACATATGTGTATTCAAGTGTAGGTGTGATGTACATATCTACATACAAGTATAATGTGCCCACAAATGCACACATGTATGTGCATATAGACATTGCATGCAAGTGTATTGCACGCACATGTGTATCTTGTGCATCACATGTGCATGTGCATGTATGTGCAAATACACATGTGAGTGCGGGTGCATTGTGGTCATGTATGAATGTATACATTATGTGTGTATGCACATGTCTGGCATTGCATGTATGCACTGTGTATGTTGCAGATAATGTGTATTGCATTCCTAGTGTATGTGTATATGTATGTGAACACATGCTCACATATGGGAATATAAAAGTTCATGGACCTCAGGCTACAAATCCTGCACTTTGATATGCAAAGGTACTCCATACCCAGCTATCTTTTCTAAATTCATTTACTTTGACCTTAATCTATCAAATCCCACCTCGGCAGTCTAAGGAAGGGCTCTGAATTCTCTTTCCTCTGTAGAAATGCCAGAGTCTTGTCAGAACTGCTGTGTTTGGTCTGGTACTTCTCCTCCCCTCAGTCTGTGTTTACCCAGGTGTAACAAAATCATCCATAGAACTACCTGCCCATTCTCTTTGGGTTTGTTATTCCACAGCAACAGCTCCAAATGAGACGCATGTATCTCTGGGTCTCTCTCATTTTTAAGTGCCAAGCTTTAGGAGCAGAAAGGGGGACGAGCACGTTTTCTGGAAGTAGGGCAAAGGATGGCTGTCGTCAGCAGCTTGGGGACTGAGACTGAGGCGGGGCTTAGGGAAGACTTTGAATGGCGCCCCTTCCAGAGACAAGCTGGTCATTGACAATTAAATTGCCTACTTGCCTCTGGTGAGCAAACGCACCTGCCACACGTGTTGCTACCAGTTTGCTGTTTCTACTTTTATCTCCCTCACTCAGCAGGCTCCCAATTCTCAAAGGTGTTCCTGTGCCTCTTTTTGTGATACCCAAATCAGCAGGGCCCCTCGATAGAAGCTCCTGTCAGTGGCATTTTATCCCCACCCCTTCTCCCATCCATTCAGGCGAAATAAATTGAGACAATAATATTCATAAGAGAAGTCGAATCCTGAGGAGTCACAGCTTGGCTTCCAATCCCTAAAGCTCTCTGGAAATTAGCCAGCTCTTCAGGATGACATACAGTACTGCTACCGTTCTCACCTGGGCCCCGCCGGCGTGGCGGAGAGTCCTGTATGCTGGCAATGGTTTACTTGGGACTGAAATACTGCTTTCACAATCCTCATCTCAGTGAACAGTTAACAGCTTAGAGGAGGAGGGGTAATAAAAAGGAATTTCTTGGGGGGATAGAAATTTCTCATCCAAGGTCTCAGCCCCTAAATAGCCTTTTCTCATGCAGAAATATTTGCCAATGAAATGAATAATCATCAAGTGAAAATTTATAATTACCTAAGTAGGAGGGAGAAACACCAGCTTTTCCACAAAGGGATTCTGAATGACAAATGCCAGTTCACCTATTTTAAAGGATCCAATTTAAACATTCTTAAAGAGATTAAATTACTTCCAAACGAACTATTGAGTTTTCACACTAACTTAGATTTCTTTGCTTCTGGGAAAGATACTACCAGGGAGAGGGTCAGATCTCATTCCTTATACCTGTGGTTCTAGGAAGGTCCACTTTGGCACCTGGGTACATTTAATGGAGAGAGTTATTTAAATACCAGCAGGAAATAAAGACCTTCAAACTGCATGGGAAGACGTTTATTTTCTCCCACATGAAAACCTCAAGGAAATGTTATGCAGAATAAATTAGTTTAAGGTTGCCTAGAGGTTGTTTTTTTTTTAATTGCACAAAAGCTGAGTGTTTCAGTAGTGGGTTTCTCAACCAATCATAATTCTGCCTTTTGCATGCTATAAACTACTATAAAATCTCTCTCAGCATTTGTGTGACAGAATATGGAAAAGCAGGAAAGGCATTCAACTACTGATGCAATGCAAAAATGACATCCTTCTGGCTCTTCTCTGACCTGTAAAACAGATTGCCTTTCAGTGAAAGTGAAAAAAATGCAGGATTGTTACTAGTCCCTATACCACACACATCTCTGAGGGGAAGATGGCTCTCCTTGCCTTCAAGTCAGGTCACTACTGATAATGATGATACTAGGTAGAATGTAAAGTCTGTGAGCACAAACAGTGATTCATTTTTGCCTTTGTATTTCCAGTGTCTAATACAGCTACTGGCACATAGTAGATATTTAATAAATGCTTAGTGAATGATCATGTGTGTGTGTGTGTGTGTGTGTGTGTGTGTGAGAGAGAGAGAGAGAGAGAGAGAGAGAGAGAGAGAGAGAGAGAGAGAGAGAGTTCAATCCATATTTTGTTGCATCTCAATTTTGGAGTTTGCATTGTGTTCACAATCATCTGCAAACAAAAAACCACGCACTGACACTCCCTCTAATTTAGTTTTGGCTTCTAGCCTTTTCAAGTTGAAGAATTTACCATTGAAGGCATTTAACAACATGGCTGAAAACATTATGCTGAAAAGCAAGGGAGCAAGCACACAGCCCTGTTTCTCTCCTTTGGTGACTGGGAAAGCTTGAGAGCATTATCCATTGTCCAGAACCCAGGCAACCCTTGCTGTCATAAAATTGACATACTGTAGTGATGAATTTTTCTGGGCAAGCAAATTTTGACATAACTTTCTTTTCTTTTTTTTTTAAATAACTTTTTATACAGAGCCCATGCCAGGGTAATTTTTTACAACATTATCCCTTGCACTCACTTCTGTTCCGATTTTTCCCCTCCCTTCCTCCACCCCCTCCCCCAGATGGCAAGCAGTCCTTTACATGTTAAATAGGTTACAGTATATCCTAGATACAATATATGTGTGCAGAACTGAACAGTTCTCTTGTTGCACAGGAAGAATTGGATTCAGAAGGTAAAAAATAACCCGGGAAGAAAAACAGAAATGCAAGCAGTTTATATTTATTTCCCAGTGTTCTTTCTTTGGGTGTAGCTGCTTCTGTCCATCATAATTTTCTATAAGCCCTCATAACTGACAGTATCAGAGATCTTGTACAAACTTCTGTTCTGCTCCTGACATTTTTTCTGGGGTTGTCAGACAGTAAACACCATATGGACTCTTCCTCGGCCCCTTCTGAAGGGTACCTGGTTCTCAGGTAGATGACCTTTTTCCAGGTGTAGGGTCAGTCTATTAAGGAGGACTCTGGCAAGAATCTTGCCAGCAACACATATATACACGTATAAATACATATATACATATATCTGTATATAGGGATGTGTATATATAAAATTTTCTCAAATGGCTCTCCTAACAACAATGCTGTTTTGTAGGGAGTCATTAGCACACAGAATTTAAGTAATTTACCCACAATTAGTAAATATAAGCAGGTCTCAAACCCAGATGTTCTTACTCCAAATTTTCAGCACCTGCCACAATACCATATAACCTCTAGTCTGATTGAAAGAAAGAAATGAGCTCACACATAGTAGAAATTGAAAATGCAAAATTTTTTTTAGAAAACTTTGGTTCAGAATAATCTGGATTATGTTCCTTTAGAACAGGATTTGCTTCGTTTAGGGTTTTTTTTTTAATTGCCAGTTACAGGCACATAGTAGACACTTAATACATGCTTGTTGATTGATTGGATAACACATGGATGCAGAAATATTGCCCAGTGTCAGCAAAAAACAAACATAAAGATCAAACAGAAGCAAGTGTGCTTGTACAAGTCAAGTTTCTTGGCCCTATTCCATTGACTGATTTTGGCATTGAGGAAATCCCAGAAAAAGGTATGATGCAAGGTCCAAAGACATAACCTTGACTTCTTTTTTAATGACTGGAATGCTTCTTTCCATTAGGTAATGAATAGATCATGATAAAATATAGAAAACAATAGAGCTAAGTACTCAACAGGATTTCTTGTTGGTTTATATCTTTTCCAAAGCCAATAGTGGTAGTACCCTAATCTATGTTGTGTGAGGAGAGGGGAGAGGGGAAATAATGGGTGTGGGTCTGTGTGAGAGACAGAAAAAAAACCCACAAAAATAAAGAGAGAAAGGAGAGACAGAAAAAGAGAAAGAATCAATCACTAAATGTTTATTAAGTACCTGATGTATTGAAATTACTTTAGGCACGGAAAATAAAGACTCCATCTCCTACCTCCATAAAAGAAACACTGTACCTACAGAGCTTACATTCTACCATGAACAAAATATATACATGTCAATAAAAGTATGTATTGAACTTAAATGTAAATCAACAATAATAACAATGAGAAACAGAGTCTCTACTAGTCAGAAATACCAGAAAAGTCCTTCTGCACACCTTGAATTGGGCTTTAAAAAGGTAAGGATTTTAAGAAAGGTGAGAAGTTCATTCTAGAGGAGAAAGTTTGTTCAAAGACTCAAAGATGTATGTGAGTGGAATAAGTAGACCAGTTTCACTGGGCCAGAGTCTGGGAAGAGGAATCACATATAACAAAATTAGAAAGGTAGTTTGGGAAGGGTGAAGTCTTAAAATATACTTGTTCTTGTTTCCAGCAATAAGAATTCTTGAACCTTTCTCTTCAAAGAATTCTGAGCAATTAAAGGCATCTCACAATCAGGAAGTTTGTATGCTGGTAATTTTATTAAATAGAATTTGGTTTGGTTTTACACTTTTAAATTCTTTGTATAACATTTAAAAAACTTCATTCTATTTTTACTATTTACTCCCTTCTTATAGTCACAATCATTTATTCAATATCCCTCTAAGGCATCATTTTAAGCAAGCTGTGCTTTTAATTTTTATCCATAAATCAATCCCTGTAGTCCCTTTAATTGCTTTGAATTTTCTACTTCGAATTTTTGGTGTTTGGTGAACAAATGACCTAGTCAGGTTTACGAAATTCAAGGGATTGAAATATAGCCAAAGCTACCTTATGTAAACCACAAGGTTTACTGATAATATGCAAGCCACTAGTGGAAAATTTTTCTCCACAAGGGCCCTAAATGTTTATGCCTATCTCCCCACTTTTGATGTGGAAAAAAAAAAAAAAAAAAACAAATCCCACACACAGATGTAAAAATCCTAGGATCCCAGCTCAATCAAGGAAGTCAGCTGGTTCAAGATGGCCCACTAACATTTTAGGGAGTTGTTAAGGTCAGACATGGGAGTGCATACAGGGAAAAGTGAGCTCTAATTAAGACTGAATGAACTCCTGCTGCTTTGAAAAATCTAATAAGCTTAAACAAAGGGGTTGTTAGGATTCCCTTGGAAGAGCCTTCCCCAGCTCCAATTTTGTGGTTATTTATTACTATAGTTATTTCCTTTTCCCATTTTGAGGAAAAAGAAAGGAAATGGGAAAGTATAGTATGTTTATGGGAGACTTCAAGAGACAATTAAGGCTGCACAATAGGGTGTGTTCAGTGGAATAGAATTAAGTGCAATGAGGAAAAGTAAAATTTGCTTAATTATGGAGGACTGTTAATTCCAAGCAATGTATTTGAACTTTATTCAGTAGGCAATAGGGGGTTATTCAAAGGCCTTGAGCAAAGGACTGACTTAAGATTTCTGCCTAAGTAAAATAATTTTGGCAGCAATGTGAAGGATGAGTTGAAGAGGAGTGTGAGTGGGAGAGAACAGGCAAGAAAGAATGGTTAAAAATTTATTCCAATAGTCGAGTCAGGTGGTCATGATTGCTTGTGCTTGGGTATTCAAAGTGATAACCAGAAAAGATTATTGAGACAGATTTTCTTCCCAGTAACTACACAGGTTTAGACTTTTAATTTTAATTTTATAAGGGAGCTCAAAATATATACCAAAATTATGTAACAGATTCTTAAATCAGCCCTATATAAATGAAATGTTACACATTGGATTCAGTTCTGGGCCTGGAGTCAAGAAGAATCATTATCTGGAGTTCAAATCGATCTTAGACACTTACTAGCTATGTAACTCCTAGTAAGTCCCTTTACCTTATTTGCCCCAGTTCCTCTTCTGGAAAAAGAATGAAATGACAAACCACTCTAGTACCTCTGCTCAAAAAACCCTAAATGGGGCCAGGGGAGAGTTGGACAACTGACAAATGACTTAATAACAATACTTTCTTCTTTTGTAGATGCACATAGTGAGGGACAGAGAAGTTAAGTGACATCACTGAAGTTACATTGGATCAGAAGCCACTAGAATCTTAATCTCCTGAAGCTTATGTTTAGTAAATTAGTTTTGTCTCTTAAAAATACTAGTTTACCTAATCAGGTTAAATCTTATTTTATTTCCTGTCCATGGGCACAGCAATAGCTATTTTTCCCCTATAGCATACTGAAGTTCTCCCACATTTGTTTAAAAAATTCATTGTTGGAAATACAATACTCCCTACTGAAGTTTTTTCTTCTTGGAATATAATGCTTTGTTTTATTTTTTAAATTTGCAAGGAAAGGATGTTATATTGAAGTAATTTCCATAATGATGAAGCTTTCAAAATAAATCTTGTACATGCAAAAATATCAAAATTGGGAAAAACTAAGAGAATATTCAATCCATGGAACCCAAGTTAGAAACATTGCATTTCCCTATACAATATTCATGTGGAGACTGTACTTTAAGGAATGGGCATTGATGCTAGTAAGACACTGAAATCTACATTTCTTATCTTTAATATATGATACAATCTTCTTGAAGTTTTCTGAAGAATGTTACCATTTTTTAAAGTAGAAAAACCAAGATTCAAAAAAATAGCAAAAAAGCCTGAGGGAATGCCAAAATATAGCTCTCTACTGCTGTTTACCTTGGGCAAGTTATTTATCATAGATCACAGATTTCAGGCTGGAAGGAATCTCAGAGGTCATGTAGTTTAACTGTTTCATATTATAGAGGGATAAACTGAGTCTCAGTAACATCACACCAGCAGCAAATTAGAGGTCCAAGAGCCATCCTCCCCCTTCTTCATATCATCCACATTGCTTCCTTTGTTTCCTCAACTACAAAAAGGAGTTGAACCAGAAGTATTTTTATGATCCTGTGACTTCTGCATTTTTAGTTAGTTGTATTATTTACCAGTAGCCATATTGGACTGCAGGGAAACTTGGTTATAATACCTGAAATAGCAAAGTAAATATATTTAGTACAAGAGTACCTTAAGCAATTTCTAGAAATACCAGGTACTGTTTCATTATCTCCATAGCTGTGAATGGGGGTGGTGATTCCTAGGGAGAGAGCTGCCATTTTGCTAATACAGATAATCCTCCTTTTAAATGCTAGTGCTATAGTTTATACAAAGTCCTTGCCTTCACAGTGTGTGTCTTACATCCTTCAGGAAATAGGCATTTTAAAGTTTAAAACTTTGCTTAATATGTATGTGACAGATGTCAAGGGTCTAAAATAAGGCACTCCCAGTTTATTAATACAAGAGGTTTATAATCATAGCCAGCATGACAGATCCTGTAAGTAGGGCACGGTAGTTTCAGGGCTGTTGGCAAGGCAAAAAATGGAACCCGGTAGGAGATCCAGAATGAAATTTGGTGAGCTTGGAGAGAAATATTGTAGCCATAATTGGTAGCAGTCAACCTTAAGCACTCAGTCATTGAGGCAAATTGTTATGGAATGAATATCACACACAGTGTCTGGAGATCTGATTTTGAGGCACAGTATGCCAGTTCATCCATTTATCCAACTAGCTAGTCATTCATTTGTTCAATTGACAAGTGTTTATTATTCACCAATCATGTACCAATAAAACTCATGCACAAATCAAGATATCACCCTCATGATGTCATTGATCTTGTCCAAGAATGAAAGACTAATAACAATAATAATCAAATAGGTACTAGTAATAGAAGGACTGAAAGGAAACATTTTTGGTCCTCAAGGAACTTAAATTACAATTATTGACTTTGTGACTTTAGTCAAGTCATTAAACTCCTTTGCTTTATTTTCTTCATTTTTAATGTGAGGGTGATAATATTTACATTAATTACTTTTAAAAATGAAGGAGATTGGGAGTAGTGAAAGTCAAATGAGATTTTGTATAAAGAGCTTTGTAAATTTGTTTAGTAGAGTGCTATATAAATTTGAACTGTCATTATTTTAACCTGAGAAGGTTACACCTTAGCTTCTGCTGTCAAGGGACTATTCCTTTTAAAAAATTATGCTGAATGGGCACTATCATGCAGAAGAAAATATAAGATCTAAAGTCAGAATTTGATTTTAAACTTCAGCTCTGCCACTGGTCAGTTCTATTTACTGTAACACAATTATTTAACCCTTCTGAACTGAGCCTTCCACTTCTGTAAAATGAGAATGGTGAAACTTGTTCTATTGAATGTGAAGCACCTTAACGAAACATATTAATGCAAGTTCTTGTTTTTTGTTACTAAATACATAAAAATAAAGAAAGTTTTAAGAGAAAAGGCCTTTACCTCATAAATGATAAGGGCCCACTAGATCACCTTTACTCTTTTGTTCCCTGCATTCAAGCAGGACTACTCAACATACAGATGCCTAACTCTTCTTAATCATCTCCAAGGACATCATTAATAATGAATCTAGGTGACTTTGGGGGAACACTTAACTTTTATAAAAGAGTAATTCAACAATGATGGAAGCAGATGGGCATTAGGATTAGGTCTGTGATGCCCTAAGAGAGCCAGGCAAACTACTAAAACAAGACAGCATAGGAATAGAAAGCAAGCTTGGAAGCTAAAGCCATGTATTGTTGTTGTAGAGTGGAATGAGCAGGAAAATATATTCTTAAATATAAAGATTATAGGAGATCAGTAATAGAAGAATTTTGTTGTTATTGTTGTTGTTATTGTTTTCTATATGGGAGGAAGTAATAACTCCTTTATCATAGGAAATCCTTCCACCAGTGCAAATAAACAACTTGTCTGTAATTTACATTTCTTTAAGTTCTGCTAAGAACTTAAGTGGCTTATCCATGTTCTCAAAGCAGCTGTTATTTGTCCTTTGTTTTTGAAGAGGATCTATGACATCAGAGGGATGATGGCTGGACTTGTATATAAATTGGATTTAAGTGAGAAAGAGTTGTACAAAGTCACTCATGGAAATCCATTGACAGGACAAAATCAGGACAACTGGCTCTAGCCCAGGATGCAGTAGATAACCTTTATATCTTCAATGCCTGACCAAGCTGTAACAAATATTTGTCATCCATTTATTCTACCAGGGAAAATCTTCACATGGTTGGGTAAATATTCCCCTAATTCACTGACAGGTTTGAGGTTTATTGGTTACTTTCAACCGCCTGTATTCTCTCTGCTGATGTTTTACTTGACTGGAGCTACTCTGCATGCTATAGCTTCTTAGAGCCTGAGTTTGGTAGACCAGGTGGACACCAAAAGTGGACAAGCAGCCCTGAAAAGGACTTGCCAAAGCCTCACATTGAAGGAGTTAGTCCTCTTGAATTTCTCATACACTCAACAAATATGTGTCAAAGATAAGCTTTGAACCCAGAATTTTCTAACACTGACACTGACCCTCTTGGTTCACCCTGTCTTCAATGATGCAGGAAGAATTTCCAATCAGCATCTTTCTTCTCTAGCTCCTTCCCTGAATCAATTGTTACAAATTTCATTTTAATAAAACTTATGAATTTCGATGACTGGTATCAATGGAGATTTCCAGCATTTTTCTTATTCTCAATAGACACATGGATCTAAGGGTTTTTTTGAATTTAATTCAACTCAGCAAATATTTATTAAGCATCTACTAAGAGCATTGCAAAGCCCTGGGCTAGATACCAGGGATTCTGACAGAAACAAAGTGGTCTCTCCATTCCAAGAGCAAAAGGGCCTAGAGTCAGAAAAACCTAAATTTTAAGTTGTCCTTATATACTTAGTAGCTGTTTCAATTTTGCCAAATCACTTAACCTCTACTTTCCTCAGTTTCCTCATCCATAAATAATAATAGCACCTACCTCCTGTTATTAAGATCATATGAGTTAGTTATAATTTTTTTTAAAAAAAGAACAATACAATTTCTGGCACATAATGAGTAGCTATATAAATGTTAGTTTTCATCGCTATCATCATCATTTTATTCTACTAAATTGAGCATGAATCAAAGAGAAGCTACATGATACAGTAGAAATAACATTTTCAAAAAAAAAAAAAGAGCATTATCTTTGAAGTCAGAGGACCTGGGTTCATATTCCATCTCTGATGCTACACTGTGACCTTGGGCAAGATATATATCATTGAATGGAGGTGACCTCAGTCAAACTGAGACCTGATAAAGGGCTTAACTTAAAAAGTCTAAGGTCTCCCACTGCATCCAGGGCCATCTTCAGTCGTCCTGGTCTGTATCTGGCCACTGGTCCCAGATGCCACTGGAGGGGAACATAAGGCAGGTGATCTTGTACAGCTCTCCCTCACCTAACTCCAACTCACTTGTAATATCACTTCCCTGGTGTCATGGGCCACTGAGAACAAAGGATAAACAATAAAAACAAAAATAACTTCAAAAGAAAAAAAAAAGTTTTCTCATCTGCAAAATGGTAGGATTAGACAAAATGACATTGATATTGCTTGCAGTACTAGGATTGTTATTCACAGAACCTCATAAGGGTGAGATATAGCAAAGGGAACGATCAACTTATTCTTCTATGGATAAGGACATACTGTTTTAGATAAATTTAATTGAGGGGCTCATCGAGGTTAGCCTTTCTATTTTCACTAATGTAGAGCAGGTGTGAGGTCATTTTTCAAGAGTGAGAGTAGGATCTTTATTTTTTTTTTTAATTTCTATTTATTTATTTTTACTGAGCTTAAGTGACTTGGGGTTAAGTGACTTGCCCAGAATCACACAGCTAGGAAGTGTTAAGTGTTTGAGATCACATTCAAACTCAGGTCTTCCTGACTCCAGGACTGATGTTCTATTCACTGAGCTACCTAGCTACCCCTGAGAGTACAATCTTATACAATGTGAAGTTTGATGAAAAAGATTTGGGATAGACCCTGTAAGAAACAGGATAAAGTCAATACATTATAAATAAAATAATTGTATGGAACAGTCCAGACTCGTGTGTGTGTGTGTGTGTGTGTGTGTGTGTGTGTGTGTGTGTGTTGAATAGAGGGCTATCTCTGGCTTTATTTATATAGAAATTGCCATTTTGATCACTTACTACAATGCTATAGTCTATCAATTGTCCTATAATTTAAAACATTAGTGACTTTCCTAGAGCACTGAGAGATTAAATGGCTTGCCCATCCATCACAGGTGGTCTGTGCTAGATGCAAGTCTCGAACTTGGTTCTCCCCTGTTCTAAAGCTGGACTCTTATACACTACACTATGCTGAGTTAGAAGCAGTCAGAATGTTTTTTCTGATTTCCCCCAAAAATGTTTGGCCACTCCTATAGGAGCATAGAAGGCAGATGGCTTGATTGGAAGATAGCAGGATTCTAATGGGAAAAGGAACACTTTAGTATTTGAATGAGAAAAGGCTGGAGGTTTTCTCTGATGGTTCTAAATTTGAGAAAAAAAATTAATGACCGTTCAATTTATCAGAAATTCCCATAGTATTTCTTATGTACTTATGTGAGTCTTCTGAAATCCAGGCAATGTCATCAAACCACGAGCATAGCAGATTCCCGTTTGGTTGCTAATTTTTCTTTTTCTTTTTTTCTGCAGTGTTTAAGACACTTTTAAAAACATTTATAATGATTTACTCTACTTTGTAATTAGACTTACTGATTAGAATCTTGCTCACTTACATTGCTGTTTTCCTTTAAATGGATAGCGCCAGCTGGCTTATGGCTGAAACCTGATCTGACTTTCAAAGCTGTCAGAGGAACCAATACCAAGAGAATCCAAGTATGGAGATTCATGAGAATTTGGGCACTTGAAGAAAGAAAATATTTCCTCATCTCTTTAGGGTTCCTGGTTAACTTTTTTTTTGAATTATAAATTGGTTAAATCTGCTGTGAAAGTATCTTCTTTGAATCAGGTGCACATGAGTTCTTCTGCCCTAGAGATACATTTAGTTTCCACAAAAATGGAAAAGATGCTATAACCACTTCAACCCCAAATATATGCTACTATTAGATATGTGGCAAAGTCATATGATAGAATTATGAAGGTTTTGGATCTTGGGCATTTGGAAATCCAGAGGAGGAATATTATTGATGGGAGAAGAAAAGAAGAATGCACCAGGATGTTAAGAAAAGCAATTATAACTATGTCTCGGAGCTAGAAAATTTCCTCTTATGGAGATCGTCAGGCCTATATCTTCGTAGATAATTAGAGCTCGAAGAATTACCTATCTGTCCAAGTTTTAGAAGGGATTCTTGCTCATGTATGGTCTTTAAGGTCTTTTACAACTTTGAATCTGTTCTTTGAAACTGTTTAACAGAAAGAGTGCTAGACTTATAATTGATTGACCTGGTTTGGAAATCAACATCCAACAGTTCCTAGTTTGTGATCATATGTAAGTTCCTCATCCTGTATATACTTCAGCTACCCATTTCTATAAAATGGGAATAATAATAGTATTTTCCTCTTAGGAGTGTTAGATGGATCAAATGATAAGACATGCATATATCAATATTAGTTATTAATAAGCTAAAGGCTCAAATTAATAAATTGCAGTCCCAAGTCCAGAAATCTGTATGGTATTATCATATAGCATGCAATGCCACTTAATTTTGGTTCTCTAGTTATGAAGATTTTTCTGGAGTATTTGCAGCCCTGGAAGTAACTATTTTCTTATAATAAAGTGGTCATAAATTCAGATAATTGACAGATATCATGTAATATCATACAAATTTCACTTGTTTCCATTTTCTCTTCATTGAGGAAATGAGTATTTTCTTAAGGTTTATGGACTAGAAATTTTCAAGCACATTTGAAAGATTCACTAAAGATATCTTATAACATCTTACCGTGATTTATTTGGGAATAATATTGGATTCTCAAGTGTCATACTAGCACCAACCATGCCTCTAGCAGCTTTGACTAAGCTAGAATAGCTTTGAGTAAAAAATGCTCAGCACTGGGAAAGAAGTAGATTAAGTAAGAAGTCTTGAATAAGGGGTAGATTTCCTCTGTAATGTTCAGGATCCAGCCTAGTTAAGTTTGGAGAAGTTATTACTTGAGACTTAGAAATTAAATAATGGATTATTTGGCTATAGCAACAGAGGAAGAGAGGTTTTCATCTGAGTTAACATAAGTCTCCACAAGGACAAAATTAGAGATTATTGAAAGATGAAATAAGAACCTTGAATAGCAGTATGTTGTAAGGTCAAGTTTATTGCAATGTAGTTAAGGACAAAGCCCAGCTAGCATGATGTTAATGATCACTCTTTGTGAAAACGCTCAGAAACTGACTTTTGGAACAGAAAGAAAGAAATACAGGATGCAGAGAACATGTAGGTAAGGAAGTTTCCATCATCCATTCCTACCTGCTGATCCCTGCTTTTAATGAGACCGATTGCCAGCTTCTCATCAGTATTTACATTGCAGGTTACCTAAACCAGTTCCTGTGTATCAGGTCATTATAGCAATGGAACTTAAAGATAAACACAGAGCACAAATTGCTTTTGAATGTCAGAGTTGAAGGCAGTGAAAGTAAGCATCATTATTATTACTAAACAAGGAACTGTAGTGGGTAAATGACTACAGTCTTCAGGAATAATAGAACCAATTTCCATTCTGTTCCATTTATTTCAGCAAATCTAGTGCTAGGTATCAGGAACATGAAGATAAACCCACAAAGAACCTCCATTCTACTGGAGGGGAAATCCTCATGCATAAAAGTCAGTAGAAAATATGCTATAATAAGTACAAAATTATTTTGGGGGTAGAAGAGAGCTAACAACCTAAGGAAAGTGAGAAGACAGTGAGTAGGACAGGGTATTGGGCTGAGTCTCAGTGTGAGGGCTGCCAGGAAGCTGAGATGAGTAGAGATAGATCCCTAAGCATGAGAGACAGGTTGAGCAAAGACAATGATTTGGTAGGATTTGAAAAAGCAGTAAATAAGCCATTTTTCTTTGGAACAAAATAGCATGAGGAAGAGTAATATAAAAACCATGGAAGGACAAATGAGAAGTAGATCACAAAGCAGTTTAAATGATAAACAGAAGTATTTGTATTTTATCCTATAGCTACTGAAGATTCTTTTTAAAAGGAGTGACATGATCAGATCTGCACTTTAGAAATATCAATTCAACATCTATATGAAGGATGGATTTTAAAGAGAAGAGACAGGTCTGAGAGATGAATTAAGAAGCCATTAAAATAGTTCATTCATCCATTCATTCAACAAACATTTATTAATCACTTATCATGATTTAATGGCATTACTGAAGCTCAGAAGACTCACATGAATACATAGGAAATAATATGGGGATTCCTGATAAATGTAATGATCATTATTTTTTTTTCAAATTTAGAATCATTATCGAAAATCTCCAGCCCTTTCTCATTCAATCAAATACTGACTTCTTCCTTTTCCCAGTAGAATCCTGCTATGTTCCAATCAAGCCATCTGCCTTCTGTGATCCTATAGAAGCGGTCAAACATTTTTGAGGGAAACCAGATAATAATTTTGACTAGATCTAACTCAGCAGGCTATAGTGGATAAAAGGCCAGTCATAGAATGCATCAGGCACTTTGCCAGGTACTTGGGATACAAAGACAAAAATGAAGTTGTCTCTGTCTTTAAAGATCTTACATTCTAATAGAAAAAAAAAAAACAACAACCTGTATGCACAAAACTAAGTACAAAAATAGATCCACACTTATTTGGGGGGGTAAATTAGTAACTGAGAGGAAGATCAGAATTATCTTCTGGGAGAAACATCTATTGAGCTTTGAAGCAAAATTGGCATTTTGTGAGATAGAGGTGAGAGGAAGGAATGTATTCCAGACTGGAGGGCTACCTGTTCCTAAGCTTGGAAGGAAGAGTCTGGGATATTGTATGAAAAAAAAAATGGCTGGGATATAGTGCATAAAGGAGAGTCAGGCTAGAAGGGCAGGTTGGGGTCAGATTGGGAAAGACTTGGAAAAAAGAAGAGTCAATTTGGACTATCTTTGAGGCAAGGTGGAACCAATGGAGATCCTGGAGGAGAGTGACACATAGAGAGTTGTACTTTAAGATGGGACAGAAACAAAATTGGAGGGACTAAGTGAGTTGTCCAAGTGAGAGGTGATAGGATCCTGAACTTGAGCTATAGTCATGAAAATGCATGACTATGCAAAATACTCCATGGAGGTAGAATTGTCAGAGTTAGTTTGGCAACTGATTGAATGAAGCAGATGATGGAGAATAAAAAATTGAGGCTTTCTCTGAGCTTACAAACATAGGTGTCTTTAAAGATCATAAATCTAGAACTTAAAGTAATTTCAGAGGCCATCTCACTAACATTTTGTAGATAATATAGGTACTTTAAATGACTTAAGTAATAGAACTAAGAGAACTAAGACTCTTGCCCGGAATTGTCATTCTTTCCTCTGTGTCAGGCTGTCTCATGGTGATATCCTTTCCAGTCTAACTTAATTTCATCTAATAAATATTAAGTGCCTATCAGTTATGTGCCAAGTACTGTACTATGTGCTGGGGATACAATTAATAAAAAGAAAGAGAAGTTCTATCCTCAAGAAGCTTGAAATTTAAAGGAGGTGACATCTTTCAAAGGGAGGGATGGAAGCAAACAGTGACATTAGAAAGGAACAAGGGTATTTGGCACAGAAACATTTTGTTCCATGAAGTTGAAACTAAAGAAACAAAAAATAAACAAACAAACAAAAAAACTAAACAAAATGGAATGAAGCAAGAATCTACTTTCTACCCTTTATATGTTATGCCACAGTTCTCTTTAACTGTCCTGACTCAGTTTCCTTGTACAAGTTTCCCTTATCTCAGTCTTCCTAACTACTCCCCTAAACTCTAAATCTCCCTCTGGTCCATTAAGATTGAGGACCAATTACTCTAAGGTTATAAATTGTTAGCCCAAGCAAGATAAACAAGAGAGTAGACCTCCTGACTCTTTTGTTTCCTCAAGAATTTACAACATCCCTCTAAAATATTCCAAGATATTTCACTGACATCTTTATCTCTGTGTAGTCAGACATCCTGTCTCTGGGTATTTTGGGGGGTTTATGGCCTCTTCTATCCTGACAGAGGCTTTCCCGGGCTTTCCCTCTTCTTTGTCTCCAAAAGATACTTAAGGTTTGAGATTCTCCCATTCAGCACTGGATAATTTGAGACAAGAGTCCTGTCCAGTCAATTTTACTCTCCCATTAATAAAATATTAAAAACTCTCTAATCTCTCTCCATCCTCAGTTTCTCCGGCATTACACACAAAGAAAGGCATTGAGAGGAATTTGGTACTTCACTCTCTAGCCCTTCAAGGGAGATGGTGTCAAGATTTGAATTGATAGCATGATGTTGAGTTTAAAAATGATGACAACTTATGCTGGAGCATCTTCTTCTATGGAGTTGGAGCCAGGAAAGAAGCAGGTGCAAATCCTGATAGTAATAGAATAGTTAGAATGTCTGGGCTCCTCTCTAATGGAAGCTGAGAGATGGTCTTATTTAATCCCTTCATTATACCAAATATAAATGGAAGCTCATTCAAAGAAATTAAATAAATTAAAAAATTAATTCACTTTAAGAGGCAGTGTGAGGATTTTAGAATCCTAGATTTTAGAGTTGACAAAGATCTCAGAGACCATCGAGTTCAACCCCTTTCTTTTCACAGATGAGGAAATTTAGGCCCTAAAGTTACACAGATAGTAAGGGTCAGAGATGAGGTAGGAACCTCCATCCTGTGACCAACACCATGGTGCCTCTTGGATATAACTGATTTAGAGTTGTTGGAGGCAAAACTCAGGTTGTTTGCTCTAGTTACCAGAAAAAAACTAGAAGAAGATAAAAAAAAAATTGGGGTGGGGGAGAAGGAAGTAGGAAGGGAAAAGAGAGGGAAAAAATGGAAGGGAAAGAGCAAGAAAGGAGATTGCTCATGCCCTTTCTCCTTCTGACTTAGAAGGGAAGTGATAGCTGTAAAACAACAGTGCTCTTGATGGCCAGGAGTTCTGTCTCAGTCTGTTTGCAGCAGATGGAAAAAACAGGAAGGATCCTCCCTGCTGTTTACAATGGAGCTATCATCTAATGAGCTTTTGGGTACACTGAATGACTATTTGCCACTAGCATTAGACTTAAGAAAGAATTTGGTTGAGAGTTATGGCCATAGGATCGGCACTCTGTCCCTTTGGACTTCCATATTTTATTGGTTGCATCTTGACTTAAATGAGGGGAAAGAAGATGGGCAGAGGTAGCTAGTGCCTCTGTGGATACCTCTCATTTCCTCTTTTCATAGTGCACAATGATTGATTGATCCCTCTGTGTGATGGACACAGCCAGCTCAATTCTGATTGTATGACCCTTGACTTCTCAGTGTAGGAGATAACTGACTTTAAGGGCAGAAAATAAGTTTTGGCCTGCCTTAGAAGAGGAAGTTTCCCCACCTGGGACTACCCTATGGTAGTTATATGGAATGTAGACTCTGCCCCATTCACTCATGCTAGCTCTTCCCAACCCCTCTTCTGGGGCAAATCCTGCTGCTTGTTCTGATCCATGACAAGTAGTAATCTTCCCACATCAACCTGCCCTATTAAGGATGCACAGAGTTTTTCTCTATCTGTGGAGTCCAACTCATAGTTAAAACTGGCTTATAAGGGAAGGGTCAGTGGATACACCATGTTGCATGAGTGCAAGCATTGTGAGACAGATACAGGCAAGGTCACTGGTCACTGGCTGCCTCAAAAATCATTCACAGTGCTCAGACCTCACAGCATGTTCTTGAGAGACAGCTTTTGCAAGAATTGATCGACTTTTCCTGAACACGGGTGTTGTGCATGTATATGTGTGTGAAATGGGGAGCGGGGTGGGGGAGAATTTGACAGCCAGTGTTTGTTTCCTTAGGACACAAGGGTTTAAATAAAACAGCTCAGCTGGGTGCAGAGACAGAAGAATGGAAAACTTTGACATTTTCTCTATAACATGCCTCAGGCCCTGTAAACTGGTGGGACCCAAGATCCCCCCTGGTCTGATTTCACACCTTAGCTCAGGATTAATGAGGGGCACACCCCTTCAGAATTCATTTATGGAAACAGTGGTGGAACATTCACTTATCCCCCCAGAGTTTTAAGGAGAGAAGGGGGAAAAGAAAGGTAATTCTCTCTTTGGTTAAAATTTAAGGAGAAGAAACATGAGGTGATACTATTACCTTCTTAAGGTTTTTCAGGGTTTTATATTGAATATCATTAATATTCATATCTAAATTGCAAATAGCATATTTCAGAAAGAGAAATGAATGGCCCTTGGAACTGCCTAACTCGTAGCAAAACTAAGTGTAGAAAATTAAAATGCCCCCAGTTTTTGTATCCTTCTATGACTCACTTTTCATTGTTGTCCATAAACTATTTTCTATGCTTCTAGGAATTCCAATTAGGAAGGAAATTCTCTAAATTCTTTCTATTGATGCAATGTATACTATTTGTGAAAAATTGTTCAGAAACAATGAAAACTTAAGCAATTTCCTCTCAGCATATAGCAGAGATCATTCTCATTCAGAAAGCTATATACATCAGCCAGGATGGACCTCTTTTTTCCGATCATGTCAAGGCAAAGACAGTCAGTTCAAATTGTTCAAATTTCAGAAGCTAACACTCTTTTCAGTGAAAATATAAGCTCCTTGAGGTCAGGGATTGGGACTGTTTCATTTTTGTCTTTTTTTTTTTTTAATCTTCACCCAGTGCCTGACAGGATGCCTTATAATTTGGGGAGGGGACAGATAAGAAAGAAAGTTGGGCTTGCCAAACAGGTATCCTGTGGGGGATTCTGTTGTGGAAATTCCTTCCACCAGTGTAGAAAAGTAACTCATCTGTAAATGATAGTCCTAGTCAGCTGCATAAGGGAAAGGAGAGGTTAAATTACTTGTCCACAGTACAGGGCTAATATATAGCATATGAGAGGTAAGACTGAAATAAGCATCTTATTGACTATAGAACCAGCCCCTTGTTTACTATGTCATGCTGCCTCTTACCTTTTACATCGTAGGCCTTATTAAATACTTTTTTAAATCAAATTGAGCTTTCTAGAGAGCTTACAAAAGCAACAGGAATCCTTTCTGTTTTCTACTTATTTCTTTCTGTTGTAATGACTGCATTTGCTATCATGCTGCATAGTTTTTGAAATATGGTAATTAATATCAGACTTACTCAAATCTGACCCAGACATCAGTTTCTATGTAAATTGTAGGAATTGTTCCACATTCTATATAACTGTGGTTTGGGATAATCCCTGCTATCTCTTGACTAGGACTAGCCAAGGGAATAATTTAGGAGAGCTGCTGTATCAATCCTATTTCTACTAAATATACTATTTTTTGTTGTTGTTCTTGTTGTTGTTCTTGAACTATGACAGGAAAAGCCTTCTTATTATTCGCATTGTATTCTTTTCCATGGGTGGCTGGATTTACACCAGTTTACTTCTCTTAGTATCCATCCCCTTCTCTAGTTCTCTCTTTCTTATACACAAAGAGAGCTTTTTATCTGGCAGATAACTAGGAAATAGAATTTTGGCACGTAATATGAGCCCAAAGTAAGTAATATGAGGTTTTCTTCTACCCTTTTGGCTTTATCTCTCTGGGTTTTTGGTTGGCCATATGCAAAATGAGAATACCAGTAAAATAGTTAGAAAATGTGAATTTATATTAAGTATTTTTATGTTAAATATTTTGTTGTTGTTGTTCCCTTGATGACCTGCTTGCTAGCAAAGTAAAAAAAAAAAAAAAAAAAGACTGACTGCCTTTATACATTTTAAATAGACAAGAATTTTTTCTCTAGACCATTTTATAATCTCTTCTTTACTTTTTCATTTTCCTTTCTCCCTTGTAGAGAGAAATTCTTACACAGATAGATGGTGGATCAGATGACTTTTGAGCCATCTCTGAGGTTTATATGAATTTTAGTTCTCCCATTCTCTAAAGCACCTTGAGATCTCTAAAGCTTTCTCTTTAAATTGTTTGGAACATAATAGATCCTTAATAAATGCTTGTTAAATGATTCTCTAATATTCTCCTAAATCAGACATTTTTAATCTGGGGTTCATGAGCTTTTAAAAAAAAAATTGTATTTCAGCGTTGGTTTCCTTTGTAATCCTGTTTATTTTATTTTATACATTTAAAAGCCTTCTACTTGGAATGGCTTCATGGCATATACCCACAAAGGTTAAAAACCCCTTTCTTAAGGTGATAGTTCACGTTTTCCTTCTAAACACCTTTCTGTTTTTGATACAAGGGCTAGCCATTTATAATTTTCACCTAATAGCTAAAGCAATTGATCCATGGTGCATACCGAATGTCTTCATCTCTTGGGAAGATCAGCATTGAAATCAACCTGAAGAATAATTCAGAAAAAGAACAATTTTTAAATATCTTTGGGATATCTTTACAATTTTTAAGGATATATTATGATTTATAGGTTAGCCAAACACTCATAAAATGTAGCCCTCCTGGGTTGAGAAATAGGTCTTTTAGATTGGCAAGGCAAGTTGGATTTTTCATCCATGCCCAGGGAATTTCTGCCAATCAACCTCCTTTCACTTTAAAAGATCTTTTAATAACCAGTGGGAAAATATGTTTATTTCCTTCCCTTTTGTTAAATGATGCATTCAACTCTCCCTCCTTCCTTTCCTCCTCAAAACAACCCTTTAGGCTTTGGAATTCAACCAATCCCTACCTGCCATCTACTGAGGGTAACTTGATATTTCAGAGCCTCCTACTTCAGGGCACCACACTCCTGCCAAATGATGACACCATCTGTTGTTGGTGTGGGCAGCACAAATGCTTAATTCTTCAAGAATCAATAATCAGAAGGAGAACTCGCTTGTGCAAAGGGTAGACAGAAATTTTCCTCCATCTGTTAAATTAGCATCCGGATGTTTTTTCCAAAGTGATAATAACTCACATTTTTATAGTATTTTAAAGTTTACAACATATTCTCTTCAGTATAACTCTGAAGTAAACTGTATGACTTGCCCAGGAATACCCAGTAAATATACAGTGAAGTGGATAGAATATTGATTTTGGAGTCTAGAAGACTTTAGTTTAATTCCTACATCAGGCACTTACTAGTTGTGTGATCTTAGTCTACTGGACTCAATTTTCTCATCTGTAAAATTGTAAATAATAACAACCACCTTTATTGTAAGACTCCAATGAGAAAACACATATAAAGAATTTTGTAAACCTTAAAGTACCATATAAGTGCTAGTTATTGTTATTAGTTATTATAAATAATAATTATTGATTATTAGGATTAGACCACACATCTTTGGACATTAAATCCAGTATTTTCTTTTTTTTCTCCTACCACTATATGCTATGTCGAGATTTAATGAAGAATTTATTATAAAATTAAAGGGAATAAGTCATTTTTGATTACCTCTACCAATGATTTGCTGAGTAGTCTCCTCAACTGTGGACATAAGTAACATGATTTTCTTTGCTTTCTTAACAAAGGTATATGCAGGAGAAACCATTGGGTGGGCATTGATTAGGATTTATTGAACAGTCCCTGAATATGGCTCAAGTCATAATAGTGGAATGGTAAACCCCTGAAGCTTGTCATGAATGTTCAGGTTAGAACCAGGCTTTTGCCTTCCCCTTGGAGACCAAATCACCCTTCAGGTCTTTTAAGTAACTATGTATATTTCAAGTTATGAAGAAATAGATGACTCTTTTCAGATATATTTAAAGGAACAAGGAAATTTTTGACCATTTCTTAGAAAAGGGAAAAGAAAAGAAAATCTTACCTGCCCTCAAAGAGCTCACATTCATGCTTGTAGAAAAATACATATTAGTAGGAATGAGAGAGAACATTAATAACTCAGGGAATAATGGTTTGTTTGTGATATGGGATATCATTTCAAACTATTTTCTAGTATGTTTGAATTAATTCAGGCTTTGCAAAGAAGGGAATAAACTTGGGAGTTGCTTTTGAAGGTAGCCAGGAGTTCACAGAGCCTGAGGTAAGTAAGTGGTACATTCCAGGTATAGGGGACAAACTGTGCAAAAGCCCTCAGTAGGGAAATGGAATGTCTAGTTTGAGGAATAGCAAGTAGGTCAGTTTGATTGGAACCAGGGAATCAATGAGGATAATGTTTAAAAAAAAAAAAAAAGCCTAGCAAAGTAGGTTAGAGCCAGTTTTTTTAGGGCTTTAAATTCTAAGCTGAAGAATTTGTATTTTACTTACAAAATAATAGAAACCCACACTTCTAGAGAAAATAAGAAAGTTGTTTTTATATAAGATCTAGTTTAGCATCATTTTTTCTTGTTGTATGACCCTAAAATTTCAACTCTTTGGGGGCTGAATTATGTTTTACCTTTTCTTCTTCTTCTTCTTCTTCTTCTTCTTCTTCTTCTTCTTCTTCTTCTTCTTCTTCTTCTTCTTCTTCTTCTTCTTCTTCCTCTTCTTCCTCTTCTTCCTCTTCTTCCTCTTCTTCCTCTTCTTCCTCTTCTTCTTCTTCTTCTTCTTCTTCTTCCTCTTCTTCCTCTTCTTCTTCTTCCTCTTCTTCTTCTTCTTCTTCTTCTTCTTCCTCTTCTTCTCTTCTTCTTCTTCCTCTTCTTCTTCTTCTCTTCTTCTTCTTCTTCTTCTTCTTCTCTTCTTCTTCTTCTTCTTCTTCTCTTCTTCTTCTTCTTTTCTTCTTCTTCTTTTCTTCCTTTTTTTTTTTTTTGGTATCCCCAGAGCTTAGAATGATTCCTAGAACACAGTAAATGCTTAATAAATGCTTATTGAATCATTGATTTGAAATTTATTGAAATGAATTAAATAAAAGATCTCAGGAACTAAATTATAACATTTTGTAAAAAGAAAAATTGTAAAAAATAGTAAGGTCTCAATAAATTCTTGTGACAAAGAGAACTATAGAATGTACTTCATAAATTTTCAGAACCATAGAATACTAGGACTCAAAGGTCTGTCACTTTACAGACAAGGAAACTGAGGCCCAGGAAGGTGAATGAATTATTTAAATCATCTATCTACTTAGGGGCAGAATGGAAACTGTCCAACATGCATATCCTGACTCTTTCTCCTCATCTCTTTCCAACACACCCTGCAGACTGTTGACTGTAAAAACAATGGCTAAGAAGCCCACTGAATTTAGCTCTCTTCCTCTGCCACACCTTTGGTTCTTACTCGGAGCCCTAGGGGAAATTATCTTGCAGAGGTGAGCAACTCAGGTTAAAGGCTTACTTTTGTATAACCTTAGGGAATTTAATTATTGAGGCTGGAATTTAAAATAAGGTTACTGAAGGAGAAAGATTTTGAATTGATAAAAAATAAATTCCTATCTTTCTCTATATCCACACACCCACCCATTCCACCTAACATTTTAGGAATGAACTGGATCATTTTAAGAACTACTGTTCATCCTTCTACGTTTTTTGCCTCTTCCACTTGTTGCTGATTAAAATTAAATGAGTCCTCTCTTCTTTGCCTAAAACTAAAAAGTCAAGGCAACATTTTCCCCCCACCCCATTTCTCACTTCATTTCATTTTCCTTCTAATTTTGGATATTGTGGAGGGTTTTTGTGTCTTGCCTACAATCCCCACCAGTCCCCATGAGAATTCAGTCTTCCTTTCTCTGGTGTTCAAGTGAGTAAATCCAGGATTCAACCAGGAAGGATGCAAGGGCAGGAGAGATATATTATTGTGGTTTCCCACATTCAGTTACAAAGCCCCATATGATTAAGAAGCTGGGATCTATGTGATTCAGATAGCTTTAGATACTTACTAGCTATAACTCTGGGCAAGTTACTTAAATCCTGATTGTCCCACTTTCCTCATCTGTAAAATGGGGGTAATATTAGCATTTACCTCTCAGTGTTGTTGACCATCTTGTATACTTTAGGAGTTTGGATAAGTAATTTTGCCTCTCTCTACCTCTTTTCTAGCATGATAGATCACTTGCAGCTCTAAAGCCTATGTTCTTCTAACTGAGCTATGACATTGTTGATATGGTAGAAGGAAAACTTGGGCTGGTGAAAAGATGTTTTGCATATATACTTGTTCAGTATTTGCTCCATTATCTGTATTTGTCATTGTTATTCATTACATGTAATATGTATTTTCCGGAGGTTAAGAACCTTTATTTTTGTCTTTGTATTCCTAGTTCCTAATTCAGTGCCTTGTAGAATAAATAGGTGCTTAATACATATATTTTTTAAAATTTAAGTGAATTATTAATAGATTATAATGGCTTCTAACAGGGTGTTGTACATATAAATGCTAATTATAACATACAATAAACTCTCATAGTTACAACCCATAGTAGGGTTTATTGACTTTCAGATTATCTTCAGGTTTAATATTGTTCTTCTCCCTAAACTATCTTTACTCTCAAAGTGCTTTTTTTTTTTCCATTGAGAAAAAGGCCTTCCAAAATGCCCATTTCAGATTATAACATTCCTAAATTAACTGTGTGGTCTTCTTGTGAAAAAAAAATAAGGCAACAGAAACTCATGCAGGTATTTGAGTGAAAAGCAAAGGTCCAAATATATAACCTATTCTGGTACTGCTGGAGCAACATAGCTATAAATATTAACCCACAAAGTCCCTGCATTTTAGGAGATAG
Source organism: Antechinus flavipes (assembly GCF_016432865.1). Taxonomy (NCBI): domain Eukaryota; kingdom Metazoa; phylum Chordata; class Mammalia; order Dasyuromorphia; family Dasyuridae; genus Antechinus; species Antechinus flavipes. Next base: position 309,596,332 of record NC_067400.1, on the reverse strand, counting down.
GGCATATAAAGGGGGAAAAGCTTATAAAACTACTTACTTAAATTTTTAACCAAGAAAAAGGTAACAAAATTTAATTCTTTATCTGACATTCCAGAATTTTACCTTATAATGAACATTCACTTTAGATGTTGAAGTTTTAGTACTGACTTGTGTTTCAGTGGATGCTTAATATTTTCAATATTGGTGCTAGTGATAGAGTTAGTAATTCATCCACATTTTATCATTGTTTACATATAGTACCGATGTATTCCAATAAAGATTACATTGAGGTTCTCAAATATTGGAGGTCTTCCCTAAGTCCTGTGGTATTTAGTATGTACTTCTAAGATGGTCAGCTGTCATTATTTTATCCCTTGAGCTTTAGAACTGACCAGCGTATCTTCTTTTCTCAATTCATATTCCCTAAATGATAACGTGCCATTTCTTAATTCAAATTATCATGGATAAACTAATGTTTGTTTACACCAAATGCATCTTTCCTGATATTGACCATAATTTTGATTCTTTAAAGATTATAGTATTCTATGATTGCAGCCCATTGGTTTCACCTGAAAACTATTGATGTTTAAAAAGATGGGTGTTAAATTTAGAAAGTGATTTGTGATCATTGAAACCACTACACCATTTCCCAAATACAATCTGCCCCATTTTCTTCCTTGTATTGGAATCTGATGCCATCTTCAGAATCCAATCCAATGGAAATAGGATTAATGTACTGACTTAAGAGGTTGATCATCCAACTAAATGTCATTATCTGGGCAAAAGGAATCTTTGATTCATTCTTCATTTTTTTCCCCCCAAAGGGGTTGTTAGACCAATCTCACTTGAATGATTATGGATCTTCTCGAAGACATCCTACAGTTTTCTGAGATTTGATAGACTCAATACATCTTATAGAATCAGAAACATTTAGAAGAAAATGTATTTTAGGGCATTTGTTCAGCACTATGGCATTTTTTTGAAAAGCAAAGTCTAAGATAATTTCTTTCTACATGTTGACTAAAGGGCTTTAAATTTCAGCTACTATATTCCCATAGGCAGATACCTCAATAAATGCCTTCTGAATGATTTATTGTTATTATAATCTTAATGGTTAATTATTCATGATGATAGTAATTACCTACAATCCTTTGGCAGTAAGAAGATCTGCAAGCAAATAAGTAGAATATTATCAGACATAGAAATAGAGAACTTTTTTTTTCAATAGAAAAGCATCGTGGTGTTCTGGAGAGGACCCCGGATTTTGAATTTAAAGACTCCACCATGTCCAACTCTCTTTGACTCATCTTTGTCTCTTTTTATTCTAAATTCAATAATCTGATATTGTTATTACCATGTGATGAAACAATTATCTTCATAGGCTGATTTTGTTGTATTAGTCTTTTATTACTATTGTTTAGGCAGCTAGGTGACTTAGCTTATAGAACACTGGATCTTGGATTAAGAAGACCAGAGTTCAAATGAGGCATCAGATTCTTATTAGATATGAGAATCTGGGCAAATCATTTTAATCTTTATCTGGCTCAGTTTCTTCATTTGTAAAATGGGAATAATAGTCTCCCAAAGCTGTTATAAGACTCAAATAAGAAAATATTTGCAAAACCTTAAAATTCAACATAGATGTTATTGTTCTTACTGTCATCTCTTGTAGTTTTAGAGAATGATTTAATTAGTAGATGGCACAAAAGAAACATTGTTCAACTAGTTTAAAACTTTTGTGCTATTTCATTATATCTTATAATGATATATTATTTTATAAGAGTTTTGATCATGTCACACCTAAAGGCAACTAAAATTAGGACTTAATTGAATAAGAATCAATTACTTTAAATTTATTTTTGGCTATCATCTTGAAAGCAAAATGAATCAGTAGAAAACATGGAAATCTTGATGGCAAATACTTGGAAAAGAAAACATAGAATGAAGAAGTATTAAATACCAACCAATGGATCATGAAATCATGTACTAAAACTGGAAAAAATTATAGAGACCACATAGCACAACCCCCTCATTTTAAATAAAGAACTGAACCCAACAACTATTGAGTGACTTGCTCAGAGTCACACATGTAATAAATAACTGAGGCAGAATTTGTACCCAGGCTTTCAGATTATAAGTCTTTTAATCTATAACTATGCCATCAAAGATATATAATGAGATATTAGATAAATGTCAGAAATATTGGGGATATGTAATTGTTATGTATTTTACAATAGGTTCTTTTAATAATTGCTTTTTATTTTGCTTATAAATAGGAGTCATAAAACAACAAAAAGTATTTTCCCACTTTTTTATTTAGAGAATCATAGTCTTCCTGTTTGAAGAAATTTTAAGAGTCTTCTAGAATAGAACTTCTGGTAAAGACATATATGCTACCCACAATTTAAGTATCCCTTCTTCAGCATGTGTGACTAATTCTGATAATGGGAGAACTTAAAATATAACTCATTCCATTGTTGTACACTGTACACTAAAGATATGAAAAAAAACTTTACTATCAGTTCACTGAATATAGTAAGTTTTTTTTTTCATATCTTTAGTAAAAATGTCTCTTCCTGGAATGGTCTTATTCCTGTTATTTCTTCCTCTGAAAATTCCCTTTCACACCAATACTGATAAGATATTTTCCCTTAGTTTGCAGATCAAGTATGCCCATGTATTTCAACCATGCCTAGTTGATAAAATTTAAATTCATCACCATTTTGGTTGCTATTTCTTGTATGATCTCCAATTTGACAGGTGTATCTTGATTAAACTGGTCAGTTTGTCCATTTAAAGTTAATTAAAAGGAGCAGCTAGGTGGTGCAGTGGATAGAGCACCAGGCCTGAAATCAGGACAACTTGAGTTCAAATCTGGTCTTAAACACTTAATAGTCCCTCATTATGTGACCCTGGGCAAATCATATAACCCGAATTGTCTCAACAAAAATAAATAAATAATAAAGCTAATTAGAACAGAGAAAAGTTAATAGTATTTTTCTTTATTAACTATATTATCATTACAGAAATCTTTAATGATTTGAAATTTTCTAACACTTTACTACTGTAATTCACTTTAAAAAATCATCATTTCTTGAATAATTTAGACTTAGACATGTAATTTATTGTGATAGTATGATGGTAAAGGATTGTTTATGGCCCATGCCATATCCCACTATTTTTAAGATCAAACATTGGCCTTGGTGTTAATTTTTGAGAACATTGGGTTAAAAAGAGAAAGAGAAAATGAGTTAGAAATATAAAGAAACATTGCAGTCTTTTTACAAATAATTTAAATGAATATATTATACCATATAATATATAATTAGAAGTGATATTCCTAATTCATTATATTTTAAAGTATAACATACCTACATATTAAACTACAACTACCATTATGCTTCTTAAAATTTTAAAAATGTTTAACCAAAAAATAGAAAATCCATTTTTAATAGTTACTTTTTGATTAAAAAATAATGTTTAACCATCTTGGCAATACCATTGCCAAATCACCAATTATAATATACACACAAGAAGCAATATATAAGATTAAAGAACATGTCTCCTTAAAAAAAGATTTAATCCCATGGTAAACTGAGGCTAAGTGGTTGTGGATGAATAATTTGTATGTTGCACTTATGTTACTTGAATTTTTAAAGCCTGAAACATTTTAGGTGTATTTCTTTCTTTTTTTTTTTTTAAATAGTTTTTTATTGACAGAACATATGCACGGGTAATTTTTCAACATTGACACTTGCAATCACTTCTGCTCCAACTTTTCCCTTCCTTCCCTCCACTCCTTCCCCTAGATGGCAGTCTCATACATGTTAAACATGTTAAAGTTTATCTAAAATACAATATATGTGTACATATTTATATAGTTCTCTTGTTGCACAAGAAAAATCAGATTTAGAAAGGTAAAAATAACCTGGGAAGAAAAACAAAAATGCAAGCAGTCCACACTCATTTCCCAGTGTTCTTTCGGTCGTATCTGGTTCTGTTCATCACTGACCAACTGGATCTGAATTGGATCCTCTTTTTGCCGAAGATATCCACTTCCATCAGAGTTGATCTTCATACAGTATTGTTGTTGAAGTGTACAATGATCTCCTAGGCCTGCTCATTTCACTTAGCATCAGTTCATGTAAGTCTCTCCAAGCCTCTCTGTACTCATCCTGCTGGTCATTTCTTACAGAACAATAATATTCCATAACATTGATATGCCATAATTAACTCAGCCATTCTCCAATTGATGGGCATCCATTCAATTTCCAGTTTCTAGTCACTATGAAAAGGGCTGCCACAAATATTTTTGCACATGTTTGTCTCTTTCCCTTTTTTATCTCTTCAGGATATAAGCCTAGTAGTAACATTGTTGGATCAAAGGATATGCACAGTTTGATAACTTTTTGAGCATAGTTCCAAATTGTTCTTTAGAATGATTGGATCCATTCACAACTCCACCAACAATGCATCGGTGTCCCAGTTTTTTGGGTGTTTTTCTTATGGAGGATATATAGGAGAACATACACTAGAATTTCACAGGATGAAAAGACATAGATTAAATTGTACCAATATCCATATAATAACAAATTTATTGAAATATTGAGTTACAGTAACATTCATTTTTTGAAAAATTGGAACTCAGGTTTATATTTATAAAAAGAGTTATAATAGTTGTAGTAGTTATAGTTATTTATCATCATCATTATCATCATCTTCATAGTAGTAGTCCTAGTAGTTATAGTTATAACATTTATATATAGATTTAGAATTTGGAAAATACTTTATAAACTTCTCATTTTATCCTCATGACACTACCCTAGAAAATAGGTGCTTTTATTATCCCCATTTTATAAATAAGGAAACTGAAGTTGACCGAATTTAAGTGCCTTGTCCAGGGGTCACATAGCTAGTAACTATCTGAATGTGGCTTTAAATTTAAAATAAGGTCTTCCTGACTCCAGGTCCACCCTTCTATTCACTGTACTGCCAAATCTCCTTCTTTTAGGTAAATAAAAACTAGAATCATAACTTCATAAATTTGGAAAGTACTATAGAGATTTAGCCCAACTCTTATTTTATAGATTTAGAAACTGGAGTTTAGAGACATAAAATTACTTGGCTAAGCTAACACAGGTAACAATAAGTAAGTCAGATTTAAACCTAGTTTTTCTTACTCTATAGTGAATATTCTTTCCATTATAGTTTGTTTCTCAAGTGCTTGCTTCAAGAAAGTTCTTCTAAATGTTAAAACTTAAGTCTTTCACATGGATATCTTATGCTGTTCAACTTTCAACTGACAAAAGATAGTGACTTGTAATGCCAAAGAAAAGAAAGGAAATAGCCAATTGATCACATTCATGAGTATATAGACCTCTTTGCCTTAGCTTTAAACAAACAATACTTTTTTTGTTTAGTCATTTTCAGTCATGTCTGACTCTTCATGACCCCATCTGGGATTTTATTGACAAAGATAGTAGAATGGTTTGCCATTTCCTTCTCTAGCCCATTTTAGAAATGAGGAAATAGAGGCAAACAGCATGGTTTGCCAAGTCACATAGATAGTAAGCATCTGAGGCCAGATTTGAACTCGAGGAGAAGATTCATCTTGATTCCAGATGCCAAACTCTATCCACCTCACCATCTAGCTGCCCAACTTATTGCCAAACAGCAGGTACTGCAAGTAGCACCTTGAATACATATAAGTAAATTGTCAATTCCTAGAGGTGAGAACTGAATCCTTTCCTCCTTTTTCTATGAAGCTTGTTAGTTTCTCTTCTATTGGTATATAGACTGGTCTTGTGGTATAAAAAATGGACTCTTTTAAGGAAAGGTTCAGTACTTGACTAAGTAGCTCAATTCTTGTCTATGTGATAGAGTTGGAATCCTGTCTCATTTCCTTAAATTCCTATTATGTAACCCTTTGTCTAAAAATGAGATCAAGGTGTTATGTAAAATGAGAGGTGAATGAGGTAAAAACCAAGATTTTGGTAAAACCAAGATTTTAATGTCTTAATCCTGTTAATTTGGGTACAGGTGGAATAAACCAGCTTTTAGGGTCCCTTGCAACTATGAGAATCCATTGTTCTCTTGGACAGATAAAGATATTTTGTAAGTTTTAATTTGTCTTTATTTTTTCATTAAAAGCAATGTAAGAATAGTTGTTTCTTCATTGATAATAGGTAGCATTTATGTAACTTTTATAATTTACAAAGTATTTATGTATTATCTCATTTCTTGGTGTAGCAGCTAAAGCAATCCACTACATCTGAGTTCAAATCCTCTTGCACACACTTACTATCTGTGTAACTCTGCTCAATTCATTTAACCTCAGCCTACCTCAATTTCCTCATCTGTAAAATGGACTAATAAAGGTACCTGTATCCCACAATTGTTGTGAAGATAAAATGAGAAAGTATTTTTAAACATCATCTGGAAATCTGAAAACTATGCCATATAAAGATATAGATATGTATGTGCTATTATTACTATTCCTTGAATTTCTATATTTCTGTATAATATATAACTCAGAGACAGCTGAAATTCCCACATATGCTATGTTGATTAGAGGTCTATATATCTTTCCTGGGAAAGAAATTGTTGCCACCGTTCAGTTCTATCATTTAATCTTTAAATACTCAAGGACTTCTTGATTTCTTCTGTGTGGGGGAATTTTTTCATACTTATCTATGACTTAAAGTTCCAGACAGTTTTCAGCGATTTGGAGAGATTTAAGTGAGTTGGTCATGATCATTCAGCTAGAGTCAGAAGCAATGTGGCATTTGAATTGAGTATTGGAATCGGATTTAGAAAGGCTTCTATCTCTGAGTCTTAATATATAGTCATGATATCTAGTCTTACTATCTTAAGATCTATTATTAAAGGTATCGTAGATCTTCAGGTCAAAACAGCTCTCCTTTTCTTCCCTTCCTTTTGCTGTAGTATTCACCCTATATTATTGTTATCTTCTAATAGATTTTTTCAGGGCTAGAATGATTTTTCAGTGTTTTTTGTTGTTGTTGTTGTTGTTGTTGTTGTTGTTGTTGTTGTTTGTTTGTTTGCTTTTGTTTTGGTTTTTGGTTTTTTTTTTTTTTTTTTTGTGCTAAGCAATGATTTTTTTTTTCTCTACATACCATACTGCAAGGTCTCCAGTGTTAAGAGACAGTGTGAAACATTTTAAGGTTTCACTCTACTGAATTCCTAAGTTCTATTGTCCTTGTGTGTTTGCATGTAGGTAACAGGACAGGAGACTAGAAAATACTGCTAAGGCATTAGATTTGATGTTTATACTGTTTGATTTTCTTTTCTTTATCAACATGTGGAAGAAAAGTTGACTTATTGTTCCATTGTTCTAGATCATAAAAATATAGGTGCAGATCAATAATAAGAAATTATACTCTTCACCTGTGTAAAGTCACTTGTTTTCCCTTATTCTACACAGAACTCATCCTTATTAGGACAGGGCTGGGATCTGCCCATTACACTACTCCATGCTAGTCAGATAGATTCTAATAATAATAATAGTGGGAAATTGACAGACTATAGCTTAGTAGTCTTTGAGATTTGGCAAACTGATGAAAACACACTTCTTAAAAGCAACGGGTCCAGACCTCTAAGGTAGTTCGTTCTTCAACAGTGTACTTTATCCAGCTGCGATAAACTCTTAACCCAAATGGCCAATTCCAGCCGAGTAGATAAGTGCATTGTGGAATGCCAGTTAGAAATAACCTTAGATATAACATTATCCAATAGCCCATTATTACATATGAGGAGGCAGTAATATGTGAAGTGACTTGTTCAAGATGCTTATATGAAGGTTAATAAGGTCAGGGCCTGGAGCAGTATTTCATTAAATAAGGGATTATATATTAAGTCTTTGCTTTATGCAGATCAATGTGATAAGTACTAAGAGATTCAAGGCACAAAGTAAGGTTTGAAAAATGTAGAATTAAGGTAAAACATACACTCATAACTATAATTCATATTAATAAATTATCATTACACAAGAAAGGTATATATAGAATATGATATCCAGACTGTGGACATGAAGATTTTTCATTGACTGGGAAAAACAGAGAAGGTATTTATGGAGTGTAGAGTTTTTTAGGGGATTTCAAAAGAATAGTCAGAAGTTCATCAGGCAGAGGCAGTTTGAGGAAAGTAGGCATAAGGAGTGTCATCCACAAAACATTAATGAGAAAGCAAAGAATACAGAATTGTTTGAAGTATAAATTATGTATACAGTGATAACATGAGATAATCATGGAAAAGTAGGATGATATCAGATTACACAGGGGATTATGCCAGATCAAATAGTTTGAATGTTATAAAGCAGGGAGGTCACAAAGCTAGTTTCAGAGGCTGGATTTGAGTCCTGGTATTCCTGACACCAGAACCGGTGCTTTATCCACTGAGCCACTTAGCTTCTTTATGGGAATAACAGATCTGGGAAGATATAGTATCTCCTCACTCCTGATCTATAATTTTTTTTTATTGTTGTTTAATTGTTTTCAGTCAAGTCCAACTGTCTATTAACCCATATGGGATTTTATTTTCTTTTTTTTTTTTCTTCTTTTTTTCCCCTGAGGCAATTGGGGTTAAATGACTTGCCCAGGATCTCACAGCTAGGAAGTGTTAAGTGTCTGAGGCCATATTTGAATTCAGGTACTCCTGACTTAAGGGCTGGTACTCTATTCACTGCACCATCTAGCTGCCCTCCCCTCCCCCCCCATATGGGATTTTCTTAGTAAAGAAACTGAAATGATTCATCATTTCTTTTCCAGGTCGTTTTACAGATGGGAGAACTAAGGCAAACAGGGTTAATTGACTTCCTCAGGGTCACACAGCTAGGAAGTATCTGAGGCCAGATTTGAACTCAAAAAGACAAATCTTCCCAACTCCAGGCTTAGCATTCAATCCACTGTGCTGCCTAGTTGTCCCCTCATTCTTTGGTGCTACACTGCAATGTCTCTGGCATATTCTCAATGTTCTTTGAAGTCAACATGAGCCAATTGTTTTTGTGTTCACAGTTCCACCAAAGATCTCCAACATCTCCTCAGATGTCACTGTGAATGAGGGAAGCAACGTGACCCTGGTCTGCATGGCAAATGGTCGTCCTGAGCCGGTCATCACCTGGAGGCACCTCACACCAACTGGTAAGGCTCACAAAGAGAGGATTTCAATCCTTGCATTTAGAGTACTGGCAAGACACTCAACATCTGCATAGCATCATTTTAGGCAAATGCTAATTGAATTAGATTCAGGTGATAGTCATATTCAAAGAATGTGCCCTGTGGATGACTGGCTTCATCTCTCTTGCCGCTCTGTATTCATATCTCATAAGTAGTCTTCTCAGGGTGCCTGGAAGAATTTGCAATATGATTAAGTAATGGGAGCCTGAAATAACCAGCTCACTAGTCTACAATTTGGATTTCAAATCATGGCCAATAATTCAGAGAGAGAATTATGTTAAAAATAAGATTAAATATATAGCCATGTAATTTTCTCTCACAGAGTAATCAACGGATATCCCCAGGCAATATTTAAAGTTTTCTTTTCATATAAACTAAGCAAAGTCCAGTGGCAGAATCACAGCAAAACAACTAACACTATAGGACTTCAACTCTTTTGAATACAACAATAATTTCTCCAGATTTCCCACACTAATTTGAGGGTCACCATAATGAAATATACTTTTAATTGATCATTTGGTCTTCATGTTCATATAGCTTTGGTCAGTGTCTTTATTTTATAAACAAATTTAGCCTGTTCCCTAAACAGCAAAACCATCTTTCTCAAACTTAGTAGCCCTTTGATATTATGTGGACAGTATGCTGAATAGCATACAGAAGCCTGATCATCTTGTTCTGTTATTTTTATGCAGTTGATGAAAGTACAGAATGTCTCAGTAAATGCCTAAGCACTTTGTTGGTACAACTTCCATGTGGGACTAAAGCATGGATTATGTCCTGCAAAGCCACATGAATGAGGGGGCAGAGGAGAACATTGGGTGGTTTGAAAGAGGAGAAGTTAATTGAATTGAAGCCGAGAAATTGCATGAGAATCATTTTGGAATGAAGAAACTCAATACAAAAAAAAAAAAAAAAAAAAACCTCATTAAAATCTATTGCTTAAGGGTCACATGAGCAGAAAAAGCACAGTACCAGGCACACAGTAGACACAATGCTTGCTGACTCACAGATAAGCAGTCTTGTGTGCAGATATGTACTCTAAGCTATGCAACATCAGCTTTTAACTGTATTTACCTAGTTAAAGGTAGTTACTTATTCACTGTGTTTTATATATACATACACACATAATTTCCTGACAACAAGTATTAACTCCTCTGGAACATTCCTTTATTTTTTTGTTTAAATATCTATCTCACATAAGCACCTTATCATATATATATTTTTTCATTTCCTACCCCTGAGCTCTTATTCCCAGTGAGAGAAAAGAGGATTTGCCTCAGTGACAGAATAATGAACATGGGGAGTTTTGTTGCTTTCAAAAGTTGGAAGGACAGAAGTATTCCTTTCAGCTTTTTCTGCTCATAAAGGGAAACCTTATTTGGAGACAGCCAAAGAAGATGCTTTACTGTCTTATGTGACAGAATAGCTGCTTGCAATTCGAAGTAGCGTGAGCAAGAAATCCATCCAGCTTTGTTCAATTATTAATTGCTCCTTCAACACTACAGAGTGTGACTGTCGTGCAGAGGAAGTGTACCTGTAATTAGCTCGACCCCACAGGGACATCAAACCTTGAAAGGAGGAAGCTTCCTTGCAGGGTTTGTGGATACCTGATTGCCTGTCATTTGACGACACTGAGGCAGAAAGAAAATAAGGTGTATGGTATATATCTTATGAGAAGAGGAATATTTCTCTCCTTTTCGTCTTACTAAATATGGGTTGAATATTTTGAAAGAGGAGGGGATTTTTATATTTAAATGTATTACAAAGCAACTTGAGGGAACAAAACAAAAGCTTGTAGAATGGTGTGGAATTGTTTGAAAAAATGTAAAATCAGAAATTTTATCTGAAATGAATGGAGTAGAATACTGGAGCAAACACTACTCAAAGGGCACTTTTCTTGTCTCACTGGCTCCTTCATTTCTCTTTCCATTTTAACCATTCTATAGAGTGAAAAAGGCATCTCATGTATGTGGGTGTGAAAATATAACCTATTCCCCCATAATTAAGTTAGGCTTTTATAATCCTGTGAGTCTTGAGGGGAAATCATATTATAACTTATATTTCCTTTTGAACATTTGATCTCTCTCCTGTGAGCAATCTAAATCCCGTCTTCATCAGACTTTTGTTTCTAAATCTTTCTATTCACATCTAAGTGGAAGTCCATCTTTCATGAGAGCATCACATTCTGTCAGAATTACTCAGGATTTTGCTGAAAAGTATTTGTGAGGCAGTACATTTCTGCAAAGGTCGTTAATCCAAACAAGCCAATGAAATTTCTCCTTTTTTTTCCCCTCCAGTACCTGCCAGCTCACTCTGTGTAGTTATGTACCATATAGTCTGCAGGTTGCAACAAGGTCACAGTATTTCAATTCTGTGAATACACGAATTCTCCAAAATGGAAACTTGATGTAACAACACCTTCAGAATTCTAGAGATTTTCTAAGCTCTATAAGGAAATGCATTATACTTTGATGGGCCTAAGAGAAAAAACTGTAGAAAATTTAGATAATTCCTCAGGTACAATCCTCTCTTTACATTTTATTTTATATATAGAAATGTTCTATTTACTTGTTCTTTTCAGTTCAGAATAAAAAAAAAACTGAGAAACTACTTTGAAGGTGTAGGAAGATCCCTTGATCCCCAGAAGTTGAATTGACTCTGTTTCTCCACTGGGGTCAGGAGTACCTATACTCTAATCCTCTAGGGAGTAGGGATTAGACACTTCTAAAGAATGGGAAATTTACTGACTGCACTAAAATCAAGAGTCCCTTTCAATCTTTTTCACAGTAAAGTATATACCTGCGATTACCCTTATGAAATTCCATTACTGCTGTGGAGTCAAGAGCTTTATTTCTATTTGTAAAACAGATCTAGCTATAGCAGTCTCTAGTGGGATTGTCAGTGAAATTTCTAGTCTTGAAAATTTGTGAAAATTAAATAAATAAGCTTAGTTAAATTTTCTATCATTCAGTACATTATAGTTGCTGTAATAACCATGGTTTTATTATCCTGGCATACATGAAGAAGGTAGCATGAATTTTTGGTTAATATGGAAAATCTGTTCTAAAATCTGTGGTTCAGGAAGTACTCTCTCTAAGGCGTTTTGGAGTGAAATTTTAAGAATATGTTTTGATTTAAAGATTGTTTGGATTGCAGACAAGGTATCAAGGCATGGAGAAGTGTCGATTATGAGTGCTGAGTACTCAGTACCTCTCAGTACCAAGGTACATTAAGTAAATATCTATCAAGCATCTGCCAGGGTATAAAGTGGTGAAGAGGAATAATGTTTCAAGCCTACTCCAATTTTTGTTTTATTTGTACTTTATATTTCTGCTTTTAGAGTTTTTGTTTTGTCTTTTCTAAAAAAAAAAGAAGAAGAAAAAGGTAAAAAATTAAAAGTTATTATTAATTGAAATTCTGATAGGTTTATAATTTCATTGGTATAGGGCATTCTAGGTGAATAATCAAACTCTATTAACCTAGATAGACAATTTTCTCTACAATGTTAATCTTTAAAAAGTGGCCAGAATAAGGGTAAGTGACAAACAAGTATGTCAGCAGTAAGACTTGAACCTAGCATCTTTAGTCATGTTTCTGATATCATATTGTCTAAGACATTTAAATTATATATCTTATATCTATAGAATACATGGTTTTTTTTCCCTAAAGAAATAACACCTTACCAAAATAAAGTTTAATAAAGATTTATATTCATTTCTGTTTTACAAAAAAGGTAAAAGTTGTATTAAGAGCCTTGGGACAAATCATCACATTAACCCATGATTCTAAGCTATTCTTCATTTCTGATTTTGCAGATTTCCTTTTTAACTCATCCACATTTTTTCTATAGCTGTAGGGGAGCTAATTGCAACGTCTACTTTTTTCCCCCAAAAAATGTAGACATTTTGTGAGTTATTTGTGTGTAAAAACATCTTAAGTTTATTTTAAGATAAGAAGTATATTTTTACCCAATTCATATGATTCCAGAATGGCCTAATCAAGTCAGCACAGACTTTGCTTCAGGAAACTTCCCATTGAAGCAAATGTACTTTAGACGGAATGAGTTCTTGCAGAACTCAAAGATATTGTGGATATGCATTTTGGAGTCTCTAGCATAAGTCAAAACATCCTGTTTGGTGAATGTCAGAGGGACTGAAATTGGTCACACTTCTCCTCTGAATATTTTATAGTCTATAGAGTTATTAATACAATGTTTTCAAAGAACACATGACAAATGTTCCTTGAATTGTTGAAATGAATTTGGGATATGTCCTATATACTTCAGAATTTGCTTTTTTGTGAATTCTCTAGTATATTGAAAACAAACTAGACATTCTGTAACACTCCTAGACAGATATACTTCTGAATCCTACTATTATAATAAGACAAAATGGGGAATAACTGAACCAGCAAAGACCATCCAAACCAAATGAAACAATAAAACAGAAAATCAGGGATTTCAAGGAATAGAAATTAGGATTGTAGCTCAGAAGTGCTAGTTCTGGGTATCTTAATCAATCATAGAAATATTATAATAAAATTTATAATTATCATAATATATAATTTTATATATACATATATAATTTTATAAAAATATTTATATAGAACTTTAAGGATTGCAAAGATGTGAAACCTACAAAAACTATGATGCAAGTACTGTTAGTATTCTTACTTTTTATAGATGAGGAAAAATTGGAATTAGAAAACTAAGTGACTTGGTATACAACTTTTAAAGTATTAGAATCAGAATTAGAATTTAGGTATTCCTGACTACATCCAACAATCTTCCTAAGTGAAAAGTAAAGAGTCAAAGGGCAGTCCTTTATTCTTATTCAATCACAATTGATTTTGCAGAACCCCATTTGGCAAAGATATTAGAGTGGTTTTCCTTTTTCTTCTCTGGATCATTTTATAGATATGGAAGCTGAGGCAAACAGAGTTCATTGACTTCCAGGGTTACACAGCTAGTAAATGCCTGAGGCTATATTTGAATTCAGATATTTCAGACTCTAGGCCTGGTACTCTATCTACTATGCCACCTGGTTACACTAAGATCAGTCCTACTTTCTGTTTTAAAGGTACAAGGGATCTAATTCTGATGTTCTCTACTTCTATAATGCTTTTGATTGAAGGGGATAGTCCTTAGAATTTGTCCTAAGGGCAAAAATAAGGATATATGTTTTTGTTCCCATGGCTGGATCCAAATGTGTCACTTAGTTGATAGAAGAGAAAGGATAAACTAAGCCATCAATCAATCAATGATCTTGGATGGTTTTCTGAAAAACATAGAACAATTCAGTCTTGGAGGCAGAGAGACATCTACAGATATTAAACTGAACTCTGCTGAGGACATTCTGCTGACTTTATTTTTTTTTCCCCTTTCTGGTTACTTCTTCCTTCATAGAATGTTCTACAAACGTGTTCTATCACTTTATGGCACTATATAGAGTGTGATTCCATTTCTAACTCCCACAACTGGTAGCAAATATTGCCTATTTTCAGATTTGCCTCTTGAGAATCTTTGTATCATTAAATGATACAACAGAATACCTTACACAATTTACTAGCCATAGAAAATTAAAGATTTTTAACATCTTTTATTTGTAATACCAAACTTCTATAATGGATCATAATAATATGACATTTCTGAGAATATTTTCCTATAGAGAATCTTATCTTGTTATGTCCCCAATGAGAGCCAATGCAACATTGTAGCACATGTGAGAACAAAGAAGCTACCTAATGGGATGAAGGTACACATTTTAGATCTTCCAGCCAGAAACTCTTATTTTGGGATTGATTTCTCTTCATTAACCCTACAACAAATGTTTTGTCACCATGAAAATGGCACTAGATTTAATCTATCAAGACAGTTTTTTTTTTTTAATTAAAGTAGCAAAAGAGGATTTTAAGATAACAAAAATTATCTGGCACTCTCAATGGTGAGACATTTAGTAACAATAGAATATATAGTCATTTATTGATGACCAACTGTGTAGGTTGTCTAGCTCACTAGAAATCTAGATTGAAAGGAAAATAATAAAAAGAGAAAGAAAAAGAGTGGCTGTGGAAGTTGAAGAAATTGGCAGGCACAGGTAAGACAAAAATCAATAAGGAAAAAAAAAATGAAGGTTAATTCATTTTGAAGGCAAGAGCAAGCTACCTTCATAGAAGATGGAACAGGGTTACCTTTATAACTGACAAACCTGAGAGCCACAATGCCAAAAAGCCCAAAAAACACAATGGATTTTATCTAATGCCTTCTCCTATTGGGAATTCAGAGAAAATGTATAGAACAAAAATTATAATAGTTTGCAAAATAGCCTAAGCAATCAATCAATTTCTTTTTAAGTTAAAAAAGGCTTTCTTCTACCTTATTTAAAATGAGAAAATAAAAGAATTGTCTTTATTTCCTATTCTGTCTCCACCTCCTGATTCCTAACATATGTGTGCACACACGCATATGCACACACACACACACACACACACACACACACACACACACTATACATCTCTCCCTAACATATACAAAGAGGAAAGAGAGAAAATGATGGAGGAAAGTAGCACTAAAGTATACTTCTGAGAATTCTGAGATGTATTTAGATTAGTAAAAAGTATGTACAGGGAGAGAGAGAGTATAGTTTTTCTGTTTCCATTAAATCAAGGACAAGAGAAAATGGGCTTAAAGAATGAATCAGAAGTATTTCAATCAGCTTTTCACAGAAACAAGGGAGTTTACAGTGCCTACTATACCAGAAACAGTTAAGGGAAATGAAGATATTTAGCCTTGAGAAGAAGAGACAAGGGGGAAGTAATAGCTGTCTTCAAATACTTGAAGGGCTGTCATGTGGAAGGATTAGGTTTATTCTGCTTGGATTCAGAGAGCAGAACTAGTCCACTGAGAGGAAGCTGAAAGGAAACAGATTTTGGTTCAATATAAGAAAGGTTGTTTTTTTTTTTTTTTCCCAAATAACTAAAAACTAATCTGAAAATTATCACAATATATATGTATTTAAGACTTTCTGAGATAAATAATAAAAAATGTTACTACTCCCATTTTATTTATCTATTTATTTATTTATTTTTGCTAAGGCAATTGGGGTTAAGTGGTCACATGGCTAGGAAGTGTTAAGTGTCTGAGACCAGATTTGAACTCAGGTCCTCCTGAATTCAGAGCTGGTGCTCTGTCCACTGCTCCACCTAGCTACCCCTACTATTTCCATTTTAGAGATGAGACAATTGAGGCTGAGAAAGATTAAATGTCTTGACAATGGTCAAATAGTTAGAAAGTACTAAAATCAGGACTTCAAGTCAAAACTTTTGATTCTAAGTTTAATATGTTTTCCAGGACACCATTCTAGCTCTCCAATGATGGAATGATCTTACAAAAAAAAAAAAAAAAAAGTGTGTTCTCCCTTTTTGAAGGCTCTATTTGAATGATCAGCTGCTGATTATGTCAAAAAGATTTCAGTAATATGGTAAAGAATCAAAGTAGAACGCCTCTGAAAGTCTTTCCAATTCTTTGATACAATGACTCTAATAAATAACTCTTTAAGGGAAGATACCCTTCAAGGAAAGAGTTACATAAATCTTTAAGGGCTAAGTGAACATAAATTGCTACTATTGTTATCTTCAACATCATTCCCATCATTCTCACCATCAGATGTGACCAGGTTAAATGACTTGTCCAAGAAAACAAAACAAACAAAACAAAACTATTTTGTAACAGAATCTAGACTTAAATTCAGATCTTCTGACTTTCACTAGACTAAAACTAATAAATCTCAGTTATTATGGAGAATCCAGACTTCCTATTTGAATATTCCGCAAGCAATTTAAAAATATTGTTTCCAAAATATATCTCAAATTGATTTCAAATCAAACTCTGTTCTCACTGCCACCACAAGCCTTTTTTCAACTCATATGGAACACTATAGTATCTTCCTATAGGTCTTTCTACATTTATTTCTTTCTACTTACAATATTTCAAATCATTTCCAAATTAATTCTCCTTATCTATATTTAAAATCATTGAGCACATTCTTCAAAAAACATTTAGCATCTATCATGCGCAAGGCATTGAGCATATAAATACAAAAATTAAATGATCTCTTCCTTTAAGAACTTACATTTTGTTTCTGAGTAGAGAAAGGAGACACAAACTATATATTTGAGGGAGGGAATAATACTAATTACTGAGAAAATCAGACTTCATTGAAAAAATGGAACATGAGTTGGTTACAAATTTGGAGATATGGAGTTAAGAAGTGAAGGCATTCCAGGTATAGAGGGGGTTGTGGTTACAGTGAATGTATAGAGACAGAAGATGTAAAGTTAAGTTTGGGTCTGTGTGTGCTAATATTACATATTTGCTGTAATATGTTATATATAATGGAAAGCTAAGTGAAATAAAGCTAGAAATGTAGTTTGCAGTTGGACTGTTCAAGCCTTTAAATATTAGGTTAAAGAGCTTTTATCTTATTCTAGAAGCAGAAGGGATCCACTGAAAGTGTTTGAGCAGGCATGCAGATTGATCAGTCTATGTTTTAGACGTTTGTTTTGGTAGCTACAAAGAGAATAAATGGAAAGAAAAGTCAAAAGCAAGAAGAGCAAGTAGGAAATTGTTATCTTAATACAGGCCAGCTTTGCCTAGAGCTTGAACAAGTTTAGTAATTAAGAATCTGGGATTGATTTTTTGGTAGTCAGGAAATGAATGAAAGAAGAACCAAAACATAAAGAAATTCACATTGGAGGAAAGCTGAACTGATTCACTGTTTGGTTAAGAGCATGAAGGAAGCAAAGCAAGGCCATAATGTGTATGATGGATTTGGAGGAGAGGGTAATATAAAGAAAGTGAACATCTCGGTGAGGAAAAAGAATACATTTAGGAAGGTAGAGATCAAGAGAAAAGGAGAAAGAAAGAAGAAAAGAGAGAGAGACATACATAGGCACATGGATAATAGGTTAAAAGATAATGCCACCAAGAGGGCAATTTCAGAATTTTATAATATTAAGGTAGAGGTAGAAGTGATCATACTGATGGTAAGGCCTAAAATATGACTAGTTTTTTAATTATATGATTGACTTGCTCAAAACCTTACAGTAGTTCTCCTAATCAAGTGCACTTTAGACATTAGTTCTGCATCCAGGTCTTCCACACTCAGAAACTGCCCTCTTTCTAGCTTTATTTTATGGAGGACTCCACATACTCTATATTCCATCCAAAATTTGACTACAGCCCAAAATATATTTGCTTATTTCATTCTTCTTTATGCCCCTCACTTACCCATCTAGTCTGCCAAATTCCTAAAAATTCTTTGAAACCCCACTAAAATACCAACTGCTCCTGGGACACTTCTCCATATGTAATGACTTTCCCCCTCCTCAAATTTCATATCAGACTTTCAGCCCTCTTCTCAGTTTTGTTTTTGATTTTTTTTGTATCAAAACTACTTATACGGGTGTCATATCCTTTTATGAGATTTTTTTCCCCATTATCAAAATGTTGTGTCTCTCCCAGAACCTAATGCATTATGGACATCTAATAAATATTAGTTGAATTGCATTTTAATCAAATTAAAGAAATATTCAGATTCAAATTCTTCTTTCTAACATCTACTATTTGTTGATCCTGGGCAAGTCATGATAGATGTAGAGGCAGAAAGATATATGTGTGTGTGTGTGTGTGTGTGTGTGTGTATGTATGTTCATATGTATATATAAATAGGTTTATCTCTGTATACGTACATATATGCATGCATGTTTAAATACACACATATATACATACAAATATGTGTGTATTCTATTACTCTCTAGGAGCTAAACATAAATTTTTGTCTCCTTTGTAATAAACATTTTGAAGTAATGATAAAATCATAGAGCCTCGGGATATGGCTAATTTTTTGATTTGTAAAAAAAAATTATATTGATCATCCCTTTTGTTAAGATATTAATAAATTTAAAAATTTTAAATGTAATTTATTGGAATTCTGACTAAAGGGATGATAATTATATTAATATTTTAAAACCAAAGAACCTGCCAAACTCTGATATTTGTGGGGCCAGGAATTCCCTTTTTCTTTCTACATTCCATTAATGTTTTTAGTAGTCTATTGATTTTGCAGATCAGAAAAGGGAAACCTTGAGAGTTTACATTGTTTGTTCATAGCTAAGTAATTAAAGAATCATAATTTAAATATACGTTCTCTAAGACCATGAACTCTTCACATTGTTCAATATTACTTTCAATAGCAATATATCTCTGTGCCTTAATATTGGCTGACCTCCACTCACCCCCACATCCTCTACGTCTGGAAGGCTTACTCTTCTTATCTCTGCCTCTTAAAATCCATGGCAGTCTTCAAGGCTCACTTCAAATATTTCCTTCCACAGGAGGCCTTCCTGATCCTCCCAGTTACAATACTAACTTCTGCCCCAAACTTATTCTTGTATCTACTCTGTTTGTATTATCATGTGTCTATATGTTCTCTTTCTCTAGTAGAATGTTAAGTGGGCTATTTTCATTGTCCCTTTTTCTCATTTTCTTTGCAAGATAAAAAAGTTTATTGATTTAAATGTCAAATCATGAAATTTAAAACTGGAAAGACTCTTAGAAACTTAGTTCTACCCTTTTATTTTATAGATGCAGAAATTAAGGCTTGGAGCAATTAAATAACTGACCTGAGATCATCTACAGACCTGGAACTCAAATGTCTTTAGGGAATTGGAAGGGAATGGAGATATGAAACACTTAAGTTGGTACTATGTGCCAGGCACTGTGCTAAGCATTTTTTAAAGATATTATTTGATTTATTACTGAATATAGTATTCTCAAGAAACAAGCTCATCTTTTTAAAAAGTGTCATTCTTTTTCTTTGTCCTCTACTTTTACTTTTTGATCCAAATCAGATTTTCTTCTCATGTCAGTCAAAAATTTAGAAGCCCAGGAGTCATCTGTATAAAGCCCCTTTCTCTCTTACCAAGTGATTGTTAAATTGAGGCTGTAGCTGCCGTTGACTGCAGTGTTAAGGCCTAGGGAAAGAAAAGGAAAGGAAAAGAGAGGGGGAAAAAAGACCTGTATTAATAATTCAATTTGCAAATATCAATGCAAATCAGATCTAATTCTTCAAGGTATTCTAGTAATAAAAACTGAAATGTCAATCTTTGAATGACATCATTCATTTTCTATGCATGGTCACTGAGGCTCTCTCTGCCACTTTGGGCAGTAGCAAGACAGGCCTTGATTGGGGAATGAGAAACTCAGAGGGCATGTGAAGAGGGAATGGCTGTCCTGTCTCATAAAGTACCTGTCTGCAGAGAGAATCCAGAGCATTTGTGAAGCCTTACACTCCTTTTTGTCTTAACAAAAGCAAAAATCCTCAGCAATAATCATACTAATATCAGCTATTGTAGGGGAAAGTATTGCAGGTAGCAATATTTATTTTGTATTGTCTCTTGATGAGTATTTTTTTTTCTTTTTTGAAAGTCTTTTTCAGAGATCATAAGAAGAGTCAGAAATACCTTCCTCTGATGCATATTTAATGTTATAGGCTACGAGGCATTGTGGATAAACTTCTGGGAATGGAGTCAAGAAACCCTTATCTTCCTGAGTTCAGATCTGGCCTCAGATACTTAACTAGCTGTATGACTGAGAAGTCTGTTTGCCTCAGTTTCC
The DNA here is from genome assembly GCF_016432865.1 of Antechinus flavipes. Taxonomy (NCBI): domain Eukaryota; kingdom Metazoa; phylum Chordata; class Mammalia; order Dasyuromorphia; family Dasyuridae; genus Antechinus; species Antechinus flavipes. The sequence continues at coordinate 309,575,485 of NC_067400.1, read as the reverse complement.
TCATATATAAAATGAACTAGAGAAGGAAATGGCAAACTCCTCCAGTGTCTCTGTCAAGAAAACTCTGAATAAGGTCACAAAAAGTGACTTTTTGTCTTTAATGACCAAGAAACAATAAAGGTCTCGACCTCTTAGAGCCCACAGAAAATTCTAAGTCTGTAAGTTATAGATAAATCACAGATCTGCACTGGTGGAGAAAGTATCAGCAGTTCCATGTAACATTGAAGAATCACGAGACTCTAGGAATAGATTCTAGATTGTCAAGTGTGACCTCCCTCTTGTGCAACCTGGAAGTTTCATATTCTTAATAACAATGGAATTCACATCACTACATTGTCACCCACTGCCACAAGGAATTATAATAGATAATTAATTTTCATTTTGTAGTTTTCTGTGCTTTTTCCTAATAATGATGTATGAATATTCAGTTAAAGAAACTCTTTCCCCTATATTTATTGTCTTTATCACTGATTTCCTGAATTTTTTATCTTCCTCTCTTCCTATAAATTCCATAAACCCATAAGTCATAAGTGCATCTCTCATAGTATTTCATTAAAAACATCTATATATTGATGTGAAATACTTTTCTAAATTCAGGACATATGACAATCTCTTCAGGAATTGAATGAGATCTAGACTCATGTCCTCTCCTGATTTTTTGTCTTGCCACTGGACTTCAACAACTCTAGAAGACAGTGAGGTGATTGCAAATCTGCCTCACTTAAATCCAATTCACATGCAAGTTAAAACATCACTTGATGTCATTAGTTCTCTTTAAAATGAGGAAAGAACAACAATAACATAACCAAATAGAATTTAAATTCCCTGAGGGTACTGGATTTTTTTTTTTCCCACATGATTATACATCAGAATTTTAGAGCTGGAAGGAACCTTAGAGGTCATGCTGTCTAAATTCCCAATTTTACAGACAAGGAAAATCAAGATCAAATGGCTTAACCTGCTTTGCCCAGAGTCGTTTAGTTAGGAAGTGGTGAAGCTAAAATTCATTCTTCTCTCTTTCACTCTAAATCTGGTAACTTTTTTCTTTATCTAGTACTATCCCCCAGTGTGACACATTTTGCAGCAAATCATTTTTCTTTGTATCCCTATTACTTAGAACAGGGTCTTGCACAATATAGGCAATTAATAAATGGTTTTTTAAATGATGAATTTTTAATGAGTTTTATTAGACAATTAGGAGTTCATTAATATGGTGGAAATCAATGGGCAACTTCTAATATCCCTGTTTCTATTAATATGATTTACCATTTCTTCAGTGACTTATTCATATTCCAAATCTTAATTTCGTCTTTGATTCTTCCATCTTCCTCCTTTCCTATATTCAATCTCTTTCCAAACAGTACAAATACTATTAATATTATGCATGCATTGTTTCTCTCAATTATCCTTTTAAAATAATAATAATTATTTTTTTTTCTTTTTTATTCCTATTGTCATTACATTAGTTCACAACTTAGTGACTTCAATTCTAGGCTAGTGAAATAAATCCCTTGTCATCAAATCATCTAGATCAAGGCTTCTTAAATTGTAGGTCACAATCCCATATGGGATCACGTAACTATGGGGATTGTGAAAAATTTGGCAACAGTGAAAGATTTCTGAATGCAACCTATCAAAAAATAATTCAAAATCAAACACTTAACGAATCTGAAGTGTTTCTGGCAGTGCCTTCCCTTGATATGCTGCTTTACTTCCCTGCAGCCTTGCTTCTGAACATACAATACTCACACTTTGCACTGTTCATAGATAAATTCTGCCAAAAACAGGCTCATCTCAGATTTAAGACAAGGTCATGTAAAAACTTCTTGGGCAAATAAGTTTTTTATGAGTGGAAGAAGTTTAAGAAGTCTTGATCTAGATTATCTTATCATTTCCAGGTTGTTATTGTTTATTCTTTATTTCCAATATCTTTCTTCTTTGCTATAGCAGTTGGGCAACATAGCTTCCTCCTTCCCTTCCCACCCTCCTTCCCTTTCTCTCTCTCTCTCCCTCCCTCTTCCTCCCTTTATCCCTCCCTCCCTCTTCCTCCCTGCCTGCCTTTTTCCCTCCCTCCTTCCCTTTCTTCCTTTCTGCCTTCCTTCCTTCTATCCTTCCTTCAGTGGAAGACTTGGATTATAATTCAATGTCAATTATAATAAGTGTCAATGTCACTTATTAGCCATGTGACCTTAGATAGGCAACACTCAATCAGTAAACATTTATTTACTTAAAACTATGTATCAAGAACTATGCTAGGTGCTGGGGATTTAAAAAAGATAAAAGAAACTCCTTCTTCTTAAGGCATCCACACTGTAATGAGGAAGAGTATATGAAAACAACTATGTACAAACAAGATATATGCAAGATAAATTGGACATAATCATCAGAAGGAAGGCACTATCCTTAAGGGCAATTGGACTTTGGGGCACGAACACAGAAAAATCTAGGTAGGAATCCTAACTCTGGATTAATTATGAGAGCTATGAATTCTAGAGAAGTCAATTTACCTCTTTAAGTCACAGTTTCCTCATCTATAAAGTGGAGTAATAGTACTTATGTTACTTATCCCATAACCCTCTTATGAGTTTAAAATGAGAAAATCCTGTAAAACATTTAACAAAGTTTAAAACATTATATAGATGTTGTAATAATTATGTTGCATTTTAAATTTAGCTCCTTGATGTCTAGATTTTATTTCTATTGTGAAAAAATTGCACATTAATTGGGATTTGAATGAATCTTTTAAACCCTTTGGGTTATCTCTTATTTTGTGCCAAAGCACAAAATCATGCTTCATCTTATGTGGATGAGAATTCCTTTCATTCCCTATATATAATAGTCCCTGTTAACTAATCTTTGAGGAAGAAAATATTTCTCTAAATAATTCTGTATACGTTCTTTGCAGCCAGCTGAGTCAACCACTCATAGTCATAGAGAACTGAGAGATTTTTATGGGGTAAAATGAGGTTTTTTTAAAGTCCTTGAATATAAACATAAATCTTATCTGATTCCAGGCTCCATAGTAGCTGCCAAAGGTACACTTCTGACCAAGAGAAAAAGATCTGGAACCAAAAACTGTCTATAATCTTCCCATATCATTCTGAAAGGAGTGTAGAGTTACTACAATAATTGGTACATGGACTTACCTCATTTATGGGCTGATTCCAAATACAGAAACTATGTATATAGAAATCAAATCTGGCATCCTCCAACTCAAATTCTTGGCCAGGAGTAGGAGAAGTCTGAGAAAGTCATGTTGCTTATGATTCTTCTGGATAATAGGGTTTGAAATTAAATTAGATGCAACTTTGCAGAGAATTCCTGATAGTAAGATTCTATACTAAGGTTCTCTTTCACTACTAATACAGACCTATTTCCAGTACCTTCCACCCTTGTTGAATCATGAACTTACTTCTAAAGGTTCTTAGACCTGATTCAATTCCTCATGGGCCATCTTGACCTGAAACAGGCCCACCTCCTCTCCTCTCCCCAAATCACCATTCTGAAAACCCCCAAGCATTGTACTTACCCTAAATGTCAGAATGTGAACAGGAAGACATAGATACCAAATCTATGGGAATAAATAGCAAATATAAAAAGAGGAAAAATAGGGAGAATAGAGTTTTTTCCACCTTATTTATATTTCCTAAATGCTTTTCTTACCCAAATATATAACTGATAAATTGATTTCCTGAAAAATTTATTTCCTGACTTGAAGTCGACATGTATGTGTGTATATGTGTGTGTGTGTGTACATTTGAATACCTTTGGTTATGAATAGAGAATACTCAAATATACCCATAAATTAGAAAAACTCTGGTATTCATTTAATAGATAAGAAAACTGAAAATCAAAGAAGTGAAGTGATTTTTCCATGGGTTATCTATATCTAATTAGTACCAGAGACACTATAGGACTATTTCAAACTTACAAACTGCTAATTATCTCACTACTATAGATCATATGAACTTCAGGATCTATACTTTGGAAATTCAGCTTTCGGAGCTTTACCAATATACCCAAAATTGTGCTATAATTCAACTGGGTCAATGGGTTTAGTGATATTATGTGAGACCCATCCTCTCTTCAGTCATAACAAATTACTTTGTATTTATTTTGTATATTCTTCTTTTTGTGTATATATACACATATATATGTGTGTATATATATGTATATATATATATATATATATATGCAAGAATTATCTTGCATATATCTTGTTTATACATAGTTGTTTTCATGTGTGTGTGTGTGTGTGTGTGTGTGCACACATGTGTGTGTATTCTTTTCTCCATCCTGATCCCCTAGATTACAATATAAGCTCCTTGAGGTTAGGTAATAATTTGCTTTCATCTTTATATCCAATGCTGTGCCTGGCATAGGCTAGACATTTAATAAATGCTTATTCATTGCTTGATATCTCAGGTGAAGGATATAATGTCTTTCATCAGCTTATTAAAGTTCTGATGTATATAATACATGTGTGGACCTTGGGAAAAAATACAAAATAAGTCACCCCTAAAAAATATATTTAAGTTAATGAGGCAAAGGTTTTACCCCTGAGGGATTTGGAGGGCCACCTTTTTTTCCTAGTCTATTAAACTACATCTTATTTTTAGAAAGGAAAGGGGAAGAAAGAATTATATGACCCAAAGGATAATCACAAATACTCTTGGTAGGAAAAAACAACATGGAAAAGTTTTCATGGAGAACAGTTATGATTCCATGGTTAAAATCTCTAGGTAATGTAATTCGGAAGGAAGCACAGATGAGCAATACATTTTAGAAAATAATAGTTTGAATATATTATTTGCTTTTTAAAAAGCAGATAGTTTGAAAGAAAGATTTATGGTTTCATATATAATCATCTTTTTGTGCTCCGATTTGTATATGAAAATGCTTTTAGTGCTGATGATGTTTATTGAGATTAGAATTTTTAAAAATTCTTCAATTTGATAGCATTTTTTTTTCTATATTACTGTTTTTGGTAGCATTTTTTTTTCTATGTCACTGTTTCCACTGCTACCAAATCTTTTTTGGAGAAATAAATTTACACATATGTTGGAACCACTAATTTTTATGTGCTCATGTGCATGGAAGAGGAACCAAGAAGTGGCTCTAAGGAAATTAGATAAGTATTTTCTGCATCATTTTTTTTTCCTACACTCAGCTCAGTAGCTCCAGAGTCTTATTTGATATCTTCACCAGATCAAACATAACAAAATGACTGTTACTTTTACCTTCAAGGGTTGTTTCTAATAGATCTGTTTCTATTCAAGCCACCTGTGGTTTTTGCAAATAGGGCTTTCAAGACTTAGGAAACACTAGGCAGTCTCCCAACTTTAAAACCAAAAGAAATGGCTAATAAAAGCATTGTCCATTAACCAACATGGATGCTATTAGACACACATGCTTTTTAGCAAGAGAGGAGGAGGGGGTAATCAAAGAAAGAAAGCAGGGACTTGATTTGCCACTCAGAGACCAAAGGAATTGAAAATGAGAAGGACTTTGATTAAATTTTCTGAATTGATTCTTTCTTCCCATAAACTTATCATTCCCACCACCCCATGGCTGCCATTTCCCTTCAAGTTTTCATGACAGCAGTCGCTTCTTTTTCTGGGTGCACTCTGATGTTTTTTCCAAGTATTGTTTCCTGTTCTTCTAGTGATGTTCAAAAAGATGTTGGCTTCCATGATACAACAGGGAAGATAGCCAAACCTGAACATTTGAAAGACTCATCAAAAGTCCTTCTCCCCCACCCCACCCACCCCAACATTTCTCCTTTCCAATTTCCTTTTGTTTTCCCTCATAAAGCTTGGCATCAGGAGAATATTCTTTTTTTCCTGGCCTGACCTCCCTCTGTGCCCTAACTATAAGTCTTTTTTACTTTTATCCTGAAGCCATGGAAAAAAAAAGTTCAAAAATAGAATTTCCCCATTCAATAGAAATGGGGGAAAAAAGTGCCAAAAAGTTCCAGACTGGATGATACATATATGCCAACTTTTTCTTTCTTTCTTTCTTTCTTTCTTTCTTTCTTTCTTTCTTTCTTTCTTTCTTTCTTTCTTTCTTTCTTTCTTTCTTTCTTTCTTTCCTTTCTTTCTTTCCTTTCTTTCTTTCTTTCTCTTTCTTTCTTTCTTTCTTTCTCTTTCTTTCTTTCTCTTTCTTTCTCTCTCTCTCTCTCTCTCTCTCTCTCTCTCTCTCTCTTCCTTCTTTTTTTCTCCTTCCTTCCTTTCTTTTTCTTTCTTTCTTTCCTTTTTTTTCTAGGTGCTATCCAAGAGTTTGCTAAATAATTTACAAGGCTTTGTCCAAGTTGTTCCTATGACTTCATAGCTTCCTATACTGCTTTATTGAGCTCTAGGAGATCACTTGGGCTTTGACAGTCTAACAGAAGACATATCATAGGGACTGTTCCTGGATCAGGAAGAGCTTTTCTGACTTATAGAAGACATAGTATACAAATATTCTAAGAGTCAGGAGATAAAGAATAGCCATTTTCAAAAAATGAATAAGCAGCATCTCTTATAGTAGAAATAAATGCCAACAAGTGTCCTTTCCATAGTATCAAAATCCATTGTTCATAATAGCATAAACCTATATAGAAAATTGGCTTAGACATATCAGAAGAAAGAATATGTACACATATTAGATTGAATTATCTAATGTTTAGGGCATTGTAATATTCTGGGCAATAAAGAGTTGTTTTTAATATATGCAGATGACCAAAAAATTTTATATTCTATAAAATTTAAATAAGGAAAAAGCTATGGTAAAAATAATTTTATCATTTTTATGGTGCAGAAAAAAACTTCTATATTTAATAGTGCCTTCCAGTCATCATTGTAAAAATTAATTCTGATTACACTTTTAAAATAGAGTGGAAGCTCCTTAAGATAAAAGAATATTTCATTTCTGTCAGTGAATTTTCCTCTATTTCCCTCCAGGCAATTAAGTATTGCAGTAGATAGAGAGCTTGGCTTAAAGTAAGGAAGGCTTGAGTTCAAATCTAAACTTAGACACTATTTGTATATGCCTGTATAAGTCACTTACTCCTGTTTGCCTTAGTTTCCTCATCTGCAAAATGAGCGGGAGAAGGAAATGGCAAACACTCTAGTATCATTATCAAGAAAACCCCAAATGGGGTCAAGTCAGACACAATTAAAAAATAACAATTTTTCTCCTTCCCCCCACAGGATGTGACTACCTAGAATACAGCAGGGATTTAAAAAAAATACTTATTGATTGGAATAGGATGGAAGTTCTTGTTAATAATAACTATTTTCACTTAATACAATACCAAAATATAAAGTACATAAGTATTATATGATATTGCTATAATTGCATAATACATAAAAATTGAAATGTACTATTCTAAGGATCTACTAATTAAGTTTGATACAGAGAAGAAATGAGAAATTATAGGCAATATTATTGAGTTAGATTCTTTTAATAATTACAAGGAGACTGAGAGGCAGTTGCTGTTCTCTGACCTCTCCACTGAGAGGCAGTTGCTTTGTCTGACTTCTCTCCTCTTCCCTCTGCCTCTAATTTATTTCATTCCCAGTCCACAAGCAATACCCTGTGTCAGTAAAGGCTGCTTTGTAACTCCTTCAGATGTTATGATTCACAGTTGTGGAGGTGCTTAGAGAATTTATCTGCCCCTTCACTTATCCATGATCTAGAGTCCTCAAAGTGTAGTCCAAAGAATTGTTGGGGTCTCTGAAACCCTTTCAGAGAGTCTACAAATTAAAAATCATTTTTTATTTCTAATATAGTAAATAGCTATAAATATAACTCATGTGAACAAAAACTCTTTGAACAGATCTTCCATAATTTTTTAACAACATGAAGATACAGAGAACAAAAGTTCGAGAACCACTGATCTAGACTGTAAAAAAAATTTGTGGGAGACTGGAGAGGCAGTGCATCAGTGATTTCTTTTGATATAGGGAGTTCCCAAGAAAGGAAACATTTTCTTTTTTTTTTTTTAATTATAGCTTTTTATTTACAAGATATATGCCTGGGTAATTTTTCAGCATTAACAGTTGCAAATCCTTTTGTTCCAATTTTTTCCGTCCTTCTCTCCACCCCTTTCCCCGGATGGCAGGTTGACCAATACATATTAAATATGTTAAAGTATAAGTTAAATACAATATATGTATACATGTCCAAACAGTTATTTTGCTGTATAAAGAGTCGGACTTTGAAATAGTGTACAATTAGCCTGTGAAGGAAATAAAAAACGCAAGCAGACAAAAATAGAGGGATTGAAAATTCTATATAATGGTTCATAGTCATCTCCCAGAGTTCTTTCCCTGGGTGTAGCTGGTTCAGTTCATTACTGCTCTATTGAAACTGATTTGGTTTATCTTCATTGTTGAAGAAGGCCACATCCATCAGAATTGATCATCATATAGTATTTTTGTTGAAGTATATAATGATCTTCTGGTCCTGCTCATTTCACTCAGCATCAGTTCATGTAAGTCTCTCCAGGACTTTCTGAAATCCTCCTGCTGGTCATTTCTTGCAGGACAATAATATTCCATAACATTCATATACCACAATTTATTCAGCCATTCTCCAATTGATGAGCATCCATTCAGTTTGAAAGGAAACTCTTTCAACCAAAGCAGGTCATGAGCACCTACAATGTAACTTAAAGTCTTAGAAGATTGTTTAGAGTGCTGAGACATTAAGTGCTTTGACTCAGGTCCCCCAGCCAGGATGTCAGAGACCTATAGCATTTGTTAAATACATGAATTTTTGGAAGAGCTGATAGTTTATTTGTGCAATGTTCTTTCTTTGCACAAAGAGCATCATTTATCTCTTTTTCAGAACCTTTCTCTGAACACACATATGCAAATACATTCATGGAAGCACACCCTCACACACATACACATGCACATGTGTACACACACACATCTCTTCATCAGGGTCTGTTCTGGTTGATATGGAGAAGCACTGGGTTAGTTTATTATGCTCCCGGCAGAGGTCTGGTAAAGGCAGATGACAGCTGTGTTATAACATAAGCTATGGGTTCCAGGGAGTTGCCTTCTGCAGCAGAAAAGAGCCTTATATATAACTCAGAAAAAAGGCACTCAGTGTTATGTTTCTCCCATGGATGCCTGTGGCTATCTCATAGCCTCCTTCCTTCCCTTACCACCTACAGTGTTCCTGCAGTAGTTGGCACATAAGCTCTATATGTGCTTGCTAGCACAAATTAAAGATGGGAGAATACATTGGGAAAAGCAACTCATGAAATCAATCCTAATAAAACATGGACACCCAAGAAAGGGAAAGGATAAAGATCAGTCTCTTGTTGAATGAGATGGGATGTAAGGTCATTAGCCTTGTACTTTTCCCCCTCTCCCTTTATAAATAAGATCACCCCAAATTACCCTCTCTCATTTGCAAAATGATAGTGGCCCCGTTTCAGGAAAACTACAGGGTATTAGCTCTGCAGGAGCTGTCAAATCGGACAGTAGCTACTTAGCTCTTCAGGTTTCCAGGGGAGCAGAGATTAATAAATGGTCCCTATCACTGGGGAATGGAAAAGGATGTGATATGAGATTGTTGGTTGAGAGAGAGTAGAGTAAGGTACAGCACAGGAGGATACCTGGTTTTCTATAATTTGCCCAGACATGAAGAGAAAAGATCTCTTCCTAAAGTTATAAATCTCAGAGCTGATGATTTGGATGGTACCTGTCAGTAGGGCTCTTACTACCATCTCTCCATCTAGTTATCATTTTTAAGGGATTTGTTTTGCATTTCTCAATGTTAACATTAGGAATAGTGAAAAGCCATCAGAATTGGGAGCAGCAGCAGCACAGCTTGATAATTGGTTTTTAAATACATTGCTGTAAATTGATACTCTAGGTCTTTCATTCATTTTCCCTAGAGAAATTTCAATCTTGTAGTTGTTGAAGGGTGACTTTTGTTTCTTTAGATGGGTATTAAGTGATAGCCTTGCAATTTTGGGATCCTTCAATAAGAACTCTAGCAGTGAAAAAAAATTGGGAGTCAGGAGATCAATGTTCTAGTCTCAGCTTTCTTAATGTGTAAACTTATGCAAGTTATTTCACATCTCCAAGTATCAATTCCCTCATCTATAAAATGAAGAGATACAACTAGATAACATTTAAGCTTGAAATTCTACAAATATATCAAAAAAGAATGTACTGAGCAGCAGCTGATTTTCTGTCTAGCACGATTAGTGGATTTTGTTAAGCATTACTCTTCCCTTCCATTCTCCTTCTGGTGTGGCAAAAGAGTAAACAATAAACTTCTTTAGTCTTGCTGTAGATAGGAAGTGGGGAAGGAGTGAAGGGAGGAGGCAGCTCTTGAAATCATAGAAATCAACTATAGTGTCTTAATAAACACACGATTCTGAAATAGTTGATGTTATTCATTGGATCATATATCGAAAAACACTCTAAAATATAATCTAATCCAATCCTGTTATCTTATCGTCAATGAAACAGAGGCTAGAAAATATGAAGTCACTGGGCCAAGATTCTACATGTAACAGAGCTAGTACTAGAATCTGGGTACAGATCTTCTGGCTTCACATTCTATACTAAGAGTCCTTAAAGGAGGGGATTGTATAGGTAGGATTGGAGAAGATCATGTCACCTCTCAATAGGTCATTGTCTTATTGCATTATCACAATGATTTGTTTTCATGTGAAATGGGAAACTCACCTATAGGAAAATAAGGAAGAACCTTCCTTGAACAAAAAATAACAGTTAAGCAGAAAAAAAGAATTGTATAGATCTAATTTTAAAGTAGTGAGTTTTGTAAGAATTTACAAGTTATAATATGGGCCACAACAATGCTATGATGTAGACCAAGGGCAGGGAACTTTTTTCCTGCTGAGGGACATTTGGATATTTATAAAATTATTCTAGGGCTATACAAAATTATCAACTTATAGTAAACTTAAGCAGTGGGAGGTTATTGTACTTAGCTTTAAGCTCATAATCACCTGTGGCTGCCTTAGCAAATGATTTCATGGACCTTATAAGGCCCATAGACAGAACATTCCCCATCCCTGATGTAAATGATCACAACTCACCATTCTTGTAATTCTAGAGCCTGATGTCATCACGTGATGGGAAGTAAAATAAAAGAAACTGAGAATAGAGATATAGATGGATTCAAGGTTCCAATAAATCTGGTGACAACTGAAACAAAGGAAAATAATTGATGATATTGCAAGCATTTCTTAGGAGAGTTTAAAATTTTACCAGCTCTTTACATAATGTCTTTAACTTCCCTATGTTCCATTTGAATCTCCAGTTTCTTCAAATAATATTTTATTTTTCCAAATTATGTATAAAAACAATTTTGACATTTTAAAGAATTTTGAATTCCAAATACTCATCTCCTTTCTCTTCCTCATCTCTTCACTCCCTGAGACAGCAAGCAGTTTGATACAGATTATATATGTGCAATCAGTCGGGTAAAACATATTTCCATATTAGTCATATTATAAAAGAAAAGAGACCAATCCCCCCCCCCACATAAAAATAAAGTGAAAATAATATGTTTCTGCTTCTATTTGCATTCAGACTCTTAGTTCCTTCTCTACATAAGAATAGCATTTTTTCATCATGAGTTGAGTCTCTAATCTATGATGACTCACAACTTAAGGTTATAATCAATGGAGGCATTTCATTCTATTTTCTGGATACCTCACTAGGAGACTGGCATTATTATTATCTACTTTGCACATTTTACTTTTGAGAAAAGTGAGGCAGAAGTAGGGCAGTAAGTCACTTGTTCGGGTTCATTCATAAATCATTTAGAAAAGGAAACCAGGTATCTTGATTAATTCCAATCTCTTTTTATTTCTTACATATTGGTCCCTCAAGCTAAAACAACATTGCAATTTCATAGAGAGTTGTATTTATTACAAGTCACTGCTATAATACTAGAAGTTTTTGTTTGTGAGAATGAACCAAGCAAAGGGAAAATTTGAGTCTAGAATCACTGCTCTCTATATGGAGAGATGCTTTAACTAGATGAAGAACTAGGGGAAGAAGAGGGGAAAGTTATTGTTGCTTCATTTCTTTTTTTTTTTTAATTTTTAAATAACTTTTTATTGATAGAACGCATGCCAGGGTAGTTTTTTACAGCATTATCCCTTGCATTCACTTCTGTTCCGATTTTTCCCCTCCCTCCCTTCACCCCTTCCCCCAGATGGCAAGAGTCCTTTACATGTTGAATGGGTTGCAGTATATCCTAGATACAATATATGTGTGCAGAACCGAACAGTTTTCTTGTTGCACAGGGAGAATTGGATTCAGAAGGTATAAATAACCCGGGAAGAAAAACAAAAATGCAAGCAGTTTATATTCATTTCCCAGTGTTCTTTCTCTGGGTGTAGCTGCTTCTGTCCATCTTTGATCAATTAAAGCTCTCTTTATCAAAGAGATCCACTTCCATCAGAATATATCCTCAAACAGTATCGTTGTTGAGGTATATAATGATCTCCTGGTTCTGCTCATTTCACTCAGCATCAGTTCATGTAAGTCTCACCAGTCCTCTCTGTATTCATCCTGCTGGTCATTCCTTACAGAACAATAATATTCCATAACATTCATATACCACAATTTACTCAACCATTCTCCAATTGATGGACATCCTTTCATTTTCCAGTTCATTTCTTAAAAAAAAAAAAAAATCCTCAAATTATTGCCAAGCTTAGTTTAGATTTTCTTTTAAATTAAGTATTGAATACCTCCTATTTTTCTCTTCTTTCTGGAATTTATAACACTTCTTTAATCTATAAACTATCAAAAACTAGACTCTCATCTTATCTTACTGTCCCCTGCTTCCATCATCACAAGTAATTCTATAGGCAAAGAAGAAAACAACTTTAATCTTAATGAATTCTCAAGTTTATTTGAAACAATTAGAAATTCTGTAATGCTGGAGAAACTGAGACAAGATGGAGATTGGATAGGGTTATTAGTAGAGAGTAGGACTGGCCAAGGCATCTTAACCAGTCAGCTGAATTGGACGTTTGTCTCAAAGCATACAGCAATGAGCAAGGGATTCCAGAGACTCTTTTAGGGCTCCAATGATCAGGGAAACAAAGGCAAGGGGGCATAGAGCACTGGTGAGTGGGAACTCTAGAAAAAGATCATAAATTCAGTTCTGACAGGTTGGGGGTAAAAAAGGAAGGATCATAAATTCTGATAAGTTAGGAAGAAGCTAGGAAATACTAAATCTGAGGCAGAAGATACCCAAACAATTGAAATAAGCCATCTGAAGTTTATGGCTGGAATGCTAAAGTAGCCAGGACTCCCAGCCCTAATTATCTCAGTCCTAATGGCCAGGAAGGGGGGTTACCACCAGGGAAACTGAGGTAGAACAATTCAGGGAAACCAAGGCAGGGAAACTGAAGCACAACACTTCTTCTAAATAATTAAATAGTTCCCTTTATCCCTCACAGCTACAATAGAATGTTTTGGTATAGGGACAGAAATAGGAAGAAAAATTAGTTAAATATAAAATAGCATAAATAAAAATCCATTGGGCCTCTAAATCAAAAGAACAGCTTGTTAGTAGAATAGAATTATTGTCAGCATTCATTGAACACCTACCATGTCAAAATAACTATGTTAGCCATTGACAGCTACCCAAGTGGACTAAACTTCAGAAAGGGATGAACAAAAGCCCTGATTTTCTAAGAAGAACATTAACTTCTTGGCTTGAGCAAGATTTGTTGAATAAAGACAAAGGGTGGTAGAGATAAAGCAAACCTATTGATCTTGAGTGACTTCAATTATCCAACTATTGACAAGGATAATGGTGGCATTGTTTACAGAACAGAAGGCCTTAGGATAGGATATCTTTATCAAAGTATTTTTTTTTCCTGAGCAAAACAAATCTAGTCTGTCTTTGACAATTTTTTTTTTATGGATGCCAAATTATGTCCTTTCACATCTATTCTAGTTTCTAAGCAGAAAAGAACATGGCATTGTAGAGCATGATCTCTGGTTTCCATCACCAGCCTAGTTGTCCTACTCTGTGTTCGTTCCAAGTTGTAAAAAGATGGAGAACCTAGAACCAAATAAACTTTTCTCTCCATGTGTGATCTAATCAGAGCAAGCAGAGTGAAACCTTCTATGAATGTCTTAATGAAAATTAACAATGTATTAACTTATTTTTCTGTTCTGATTGAAAGAATTGGGAACTACACCAGTGAAAGAAGGACCAGCCTCAATGATAACTATGAATCTTGGAGACAAAATGTAATAGACTTCTGGCTACTTTGTAATCTTGGCAAGTTACTTGATCTCTCTAAGTCTCAGTTTCCTCATTTATAAAATGTAGATAATGATAATACCTACCTCAGAGTATAACTGTGTGGCTCAAGGTATTACCTCTATTCTTTGCTTCTAGTTACATAAAATGAGAATACAGAGCTACAGAAATGCATTTTTTAGGTAACAAGCATAAAAAAAAAAAAAAGACTGGGGAAAGAAAGATTGTTTTTAATCTGTATAATCTTGAAGTAAGCCTGTCCCTTGCAGATTCCATTGCAAACTATCATGAGACTCACAATAGTCAAATTATTGAAAATTCTGACAGCTCAAGAAACTTGCTAGATACAGGGGACAGATGAATAGTAAAAAATCTGTAAGCTAATGCTATTCAAATAATCAGCTAAATGTTAATAAGTTTATCTGAACTCATGAAATGGAGCTGGAAATCTTGAGAAATGGATTCTTTATGGATTATTTGTTTTTTCTTGCTTCTATATATTACAGATCAGAAAATCTGAGTGTTGGAAATATAGAATTTGGAAACCCCAAAATGGGTTGTGGGAGGAGATTTATTCCAACATTTTTGAACCTAGCAAGAATGTTTATTGGATTTTATAGTGGATATGAGTTCAGGTTAGTTCATGTCATATATCCAAACTGTCATTGGGGGGAAATTGAGAGGGTTTGTGTGCATGTTTCTTTTTTATAAAAGAAGCCTGCATTTATTTATTACCTTTTTGCAAGGATCTCAGGGCATTACAGGCACTTATATTATTAATCTTAACAGCTCTGGGAAGTAGGTAGAGTATATATAAGGCTTTTCCCCATTCCCAGAGAAAGAAAAAATAAAGGCAACAGAGTAAAGCAACCTACCTCAGTTTAGAAAATAAATAAGTTTTGGAATAAGAATTCAGTCAACTTTAGATTTAAGCACAGTAAAGAGAAGCATTTATCTCAACCCATACAAAATCCCTACCATATGCACACCACCATAACCAGCATCCTGTTGGGCCTTCAAAGCTATTCATAGCTCTGACAACATCCAATTGCCTCCCAACATGGACCTCCTGCTTTCTAGTCACTCCTGTCTCTAAATTATCTTAGAAATATACCAAAATTATTCTCACCTCTAAATATACACACATATGTATATGTATATGTATGTATGTATATGTATACATCTTTTTCAAATAGAATGTTTCGCTTTTCCTTCATCCCAATTGATCAAATTCTACCTTTTATTCATAAACTGAATAGACCCACTCAACCCTCATTAGACTTCAGTTTATTTCCCCCAATTAGAGTATCCTCAGTTGCAAAGATGGTCTCTGAAGCACTTTCCAATTCTAAAACTTATGATTTTATGATCCTAATTTCTACCTCTCCTATTAGGATTTCCATTACCACTCATATCCTTGTGGATATTCCCTCTTATCTGAAATTCTATAATAATTAATAGTAATGTAAGTGATATCTGTTGTGGGAGGAGATTTATTCCAACATTTTTGAACCTAGCAAGAATGTTTATTGGATTTTATAGTGGGTATGAGTTCAGGTTAGTTCATGTCATATATCCAAACTGTCATTGGGGGGAAATTGAGAGGGTTTGTGTGCATGTTGGGACATCTAATTTGATATTGCACCAAATCATTCATTATTGATTTCAGGTGTGATAGTTTATTTCCCTACCAGATTCTAAATTCTTAAAAGTTAATTATGTATCCTTAGTGTGTTCATTAATGCCTAACATAATACAAAGTAGGTACATAAGAAATACATTTTGGTTGATTACATGCATGGTTGAATAACTTTGTGACTTGAGGTACCAAAACCATAAACTATACTGCAGTCATTTTATTCTTGAAAGAAGAAAGGATATAAACAAGGAAAGATGACTCTCCCATTCAACTACAGAAGGAACCTGGAGTAGTCATCAGTCCACTTAACAAGAAGATGTGTAGAGAGTTTTTGGTTTTTCCTAGAAATCACCAGAACATAAACTCCAGAACTTTTTCAGATTTAGCCTTTCTCAAACTTTTTAAAAGATGTTTGAACTAGAACAATTATGAGGGGTCTTCCAGCTCAAAAACTATGATTGTTTTTCCTAACTATTTATTAGGTACTTAATATGTTCTAGACATTATTCTTAAGACAAAGAAAGGGGAAAACATAGTCCCTACCCTCAAAGAGTTCACGTTCTAATTAGAGAAAGAACATGAAGATAACCATGTGTTTTTACAAGATACAAGCAATGTAAGTGGAAGTGTAAATTCAAATGGAAGGGACTAGTAACATCCATATTCAATTTCAGCAAATACTTATTAGGTATATTCTGGATGCCAATTACCAAGGGAGATCAAATAAATAATATGATGATCTCTGCTTTCAGTATTAGGTGGGAGGATAGAGTATGTACACAATTACCTATTATTCATTATGGAATATGCTAGTGAACAACAACAACAAAAAAAAAAAAACAGTTTTTAAAAATGCTATTAAGAGGCCAAGGATAAAAAATTATTTTTAACTGCTTAAACAAGAGAAAAGATATCATGAAGGACTGGTGTTGTTTGTAGTTAGTCTTAACAGATCTATAGAATTCCAATCCATGAAAATGAAAAAGGAAAATATACCATGCATGGGGCACAGAATGAACAAAGAGTGAATGTCCAAAAATGTGGACTGTGTTCATAGGATAATTAATAGACCAATTGAATAATAGCATAGGGCATATGAACAATGTGATTTCTTTTTAAATTTTCTTCTGAAATTCTGATAATTCTGTTATCTGCCTAACTCACAATTTCAGGCATTCTAATCCATCTTCTTCTATGACCATCTTTGCAATGTATTTTATTATCCTCAAAGCTTCCAAGATCTGTGATTTCTTTAGTATGGGAACTCCTTCCACTGACACAGGTCATAATTTGTCTACAGCTTAGTAGATAAGTAAATAAACTATAATGAGGGGAAAAGTATCACCATCCAAACATATCTAGACAGGTTCTTTGATAATATGTATGAAATCTATCACTGGATCTACTTGCAAAATTATGATAGAACTTGCCAGTATCTATATTCCATTGGCATAACCTTCTGGCATAGCCAGAGTTTCCTGAATATAAGAATGAGCCAGCAGATCAAAATTTAATTCAAGTACCATTGTACAACTCAAAGAAAGATAACATATTTAAAAAATTCTCAGCAAATCAGATTTTGAAATTTTAATTTCAGTTGAGTAGATGCCCATCAATTAGGGAATGACTAAATAAGTTGTGGTATATGAATGTAAAGGAACATGATTATTCTATAAGAAATGATGAGGAGGCTTATTTCAAAAAAGGTTGGAAAGACCTATATGAACTGATGTTGAGTAAAGTAAACAGAAACAGAAAAACATTGTACACAGTAAGTGGCAATGTATGAGGATTAAGTCTGATAGATTTAGCTCTTCTCAGCAATAAGAGTGATCCAAGATAATTCCAAAACAGTTGAGATGGAAAGTGTCATCCTCATCCAGATAAAGAAAGACATTAAATACAGATCAAAACATACTTGTGGTGAGCTTTTTCTTCTTAAAACGCAGCCAGGTGATAAAAGTTAGCCCGGTTAGCTTAGAGGCCTATCTCTTCCAAGAGCTCTCTCCAAATGTCTTTAAATCCAAAGGTCTGGTCCTTCAGCCTCTCCCTCTGCTTTCTTCAGCCTCCAGCCAGCTCCAGTCTTCATGTCATTCCGGTGAAATCTCGACTTGTAGCGTCTTCCTCTCTAGAACTCTCCGACTGGCCCATTGGCCTATTTATGCTCCTTCCAGAGAGAGGGATTATGGGTAGTTCTACTTAGTACCTTGTTTCAGGTTCTGCCCAAAACATCTTTTTGTAAGATTAGATCAACTCTAACTACTTAGCAGTTAGTAAGGATTCCAACATCTCCCCCTTTCTTTTGTTTTAAAACATAGGGGGTTCCTGAGGGGGTACACATAAATCCATCAATATGGGCCAGAACTTTGTAACGGATATACATGGTATACATAAATCCATCAATATGGGAGGCATTATACATAATTTACAAAAGCACACAGCAATACAGTAATATAACACAGGCTAGTAGTAATGTAACAACATAAATCGACCTGAAAATTTACAAATGTCCATAAGTCCTAGAAATAGTCCATAAGGAATCCATTGTTCATTAGTTCATGCGCCAGGAATCTAATAATTCCTGTAAGCTCTGAAGTACTGCAAAAAGTCTCATCAACAATTTTTCATCTCAGGGAATCCAGTGATTCTTGCTGGTTTTTCAGGAACTGAAAGCTGAAGATTTTAAAGTTCTTTTGACAGTCTCATTGTCAGCCATCTGATTCCTTTTCCACCTGTGGAAATATAAGCAGATCCTCTTCCCCAAGCAGTTAACCTATCTAATTCTCTTCTGTTTACCACTTTTGGGATTTCTCCTCATCATCTGGTAATTACATTGGAGCTGTTTGCATTGGATATTGTCTTGTTGTCTTAAAAGGCCTGTATTCTCCCCAACTGTAATCCTGATTGCTTTTTTGTTGGTTGATGACATCAGAGTACTGAATTTCTAAAGTCTCTCTGGGTGTAACCTCAGCTGCTATCATGCCCCACCTATCCTTTGATTGATACTTTGGAGCTGGGCCCTGCCTCTCATTCCTCTGGGTCAATTACATTTAGAGGCCCAGTGAAAGCCTCGGTTACATTTTGGACATGGGGTTTTGGGTTTTCTCTCACCCTGTCTTCTCATTGTGTCTCTGTATCTACAATGAGCTCTCAAATGGCCAACTTTTCCGCACTTAAAACATCTACGAGTTTCTCTAGAATTCCTCTGCCAAGAAAGACCTTGTCTTTCCATGTTCATCATAGTCTGGGCATAATAAGCATTTGGGCCCACTGTGGCACAGCGTCTAATGATCTCCTCTAAAGGAGCATCTTTGTCTAGCCCCCATATAATTCTTTTGCAAACCTCATTGGCATTTTCCTTAGCCAAATGTTTAGTCATTATTTCTGTTGCTGCATTGTCTCCAATGGTTCTTATTACAGCTGTTTGTAAACGTCCCACAAAATCTGCAAAAGTTTCATTGGGACCTTGCTCTATTTTTGTGAAAGCATTATTTCCATCTTTCTGTCCAGGGAGAGAATTCCAAGCTTTTATTGCAGCCTTAGAAATGTGCTCATACACTGTTATGGGATAATAAATCTGTTCTGAACTCTCTGCATACTGACCTTCACCAGCTAGTTGGTCAAAAGTGATTTGTACAACAGCTCCTGTTTGCCTATTGCGTTGGGCTTGAATCCTACATAATTCATGAAACTCCGAAAGCCACAATAAATTTTGTCCCGGTTCTAGACAAGTTTTCACTATGGATTTCCAATCATTCGGGGTTAGGATTTCATAAGACAAATTATCTAGTAACATCTTCACATAAGATGATGTAGCCCCATAAAGAGTGCAACCCTTTTTCAAATCTTTAATTTTTTCCAAAGTAAAAGTAGTGTATTTTCTCTCTTTTTGACCTGAGGAGTTGAGCTCTTCAATCACAGGATATGCATTTATAAAATCAGATATATCTTCTCCTTCATTTTTTGCCTTAATGAATGCTTTTTCTAATCTTGTCAAATTCTGCTTTACAGGAGAAGCTGACTGTGTTTCTGTCTCTCTCCCTCCCCCTTGTTCTACCCATGAAGGGTTAATTGCGGGGGGAGGGTCATGAGATGTGGAATCACCTAATTCCTCCTTCTGTGAAGTATCATACTCAGAATTGTAATTAACTCCATTCTCATCTGATTTGTCCTCCTTTTCACCTAGTAAAGTTGGCACTTCCTCCTGTACTTTCCTTTTCATCATTCTATCACTTAAATAACTTCTTATAGCCAATTGTATTACATTATATGTATTAATTATTGTGTTAGGCCCATTTTTATCATAGAATTGACAAAGATCCTCTCCAACCAATTTCCATTCATTTAGATCTAATTCCTTATCAAGAGAGAAACAAGGACATATGTCCTTTAAAGTTTGTAAAAGTTCAGTGATTTGCTGTAAACTTATAATTAAACCTTGGCTTTCCATAATTTTGACAATGCTCTCTAAACATTTTCCTTGAACAGAAACAGAAGGCTGTTTTCTAAATATCTGTCCCATCTTAGATGAAATTCTACTTTAACTCTTTTAGCAAAATTTCTTTATTGCACTCACCCTAATTTCTGGGTTGAAGAGTCTTTTCCACTGGATCAGGATCAGAGGCTTTTCCACTTGAATCAGGATCGGAGCTTTTCCACTTGAATCAGGATCGGAGCTTTTCCACTGAAATCCACTGAGGGGTCTGTTTGTCCCACGTTCAGGGCGCCAAAATGTGGTGAGCTTTTTCTTCTTAAAACGCAGCCAGGTGATAAAAGTTAGCCCGGTTAGCTTAGAGGCCTATCTCTTCCAAGAGCTCTCTCCAAATGTCTTTAAATCCAAAGGTCTGGTCCTTCAGCCTCTCCCTCTGCTTTCTTCAGCCTCCAGCCAGCTCCAGTCTTCATGTCATTCCGGTGAAATCTCGACTTGTAGCGTCTTCCTCTCTAGAACTCTCCGACTGGCCCATTGGCCTATTTATGCTCCTTCCAGAGAGAGGGATTATGGGTAGTTCTACTTAGTACCTTGTTTCAGGTTCTGCCCAAAACATCTTTTTGTAAGATTAGATCAACTCTAACTACTTAGCAGTTAGTAAGGATTCCAACACATACTGTTTTCACTTTTTTTTCTTTCTCTTTTGTTTTTCTCTTTTTGTTTTGATTTTTCTTTAACATTGTGATTTATATGGATATATGTTTAAAATGTATATGCATAACCTATATCAGATTGCTTGCCGTTTTGAGGAGAGAGGAAAAAAGGGAAGGAAGGGGAAAAATTTGGAACTCAAAATTTTACAAAGATAGATATTGAAAATTATCTTTACATGTAATTGGAAAAAAATAAAATACTGTTATGAAAAAAAATTGAATTCGAGCTTAATGGATCATCTTAAACTATATTCATTATTTGTTTATTGAAAAATTGGAAGGAGATCTCCAATGAGAATACTCCAGAAAGACATCCTTATACCCATACTATTTAACATTGTTTATCAATGAGTGAACTTAAGGAATAGATAGAATTTTTATCAAGTTACACTGATAAAAATCTAAGAAAGATAACTAACATGCTAGTTGATAGGTTCCCAAAAATATCTTAATAGGCTAAACATTATGCAAAGCACATAAAATTAGTTCAATAGTGGTAAGTGAACATACTTACCCTGGGATTTTTGGGACTCAATTCACAAGTAGAAGAAGAGAGAACTATGGCTATACAACTAATAAAATTTAAAAAAAAATCGGGGGATATTAGCAGACTATGAGCCCAATATGAGTTAACCATATGCTTTGGGAGGCAAAATCCCTGATGTAATTTTGGGTTCAATAAGAAATCCATAGGAATAAGGAATTGATAGTACTGGTATATTTTCTCTTTGTAAGACTATCTCTGGAGTATTGTATTGTCTTCTAGGGAATATAGTTTAAGAAGGACTCTGGAAAACTGGAAGATATCTTGAGGAAAGAAGCTAAAATGATTTTCTTCAGATTTTGTTGTAAGAGATTAAATAAGAAATCTCCTTATTAGTAGTAAGTTCATTTCAAATCATTATAAGGACGTGACTTTCCCCATATGAACCTAATTCCCATGTAAACCATAGAACCCAATCGAGAAAGGATGTGACTCCCCCTGTAAGGACTTGACTACTCTCTCACCCCAAGAGCATATATTTTAACTCCTTCTCCTATGAAAACCTGACCGTTCCTTGACCCATAAGAACATATATTTCAACTCTTTCCTTTTTAATTATAAGACAGACATGTACCACCGGTGTTTTAGCTCCAATTATATGATTCCAGGAACTCGCCACTCCTTGGAACTGTTGCTGTTGATAAGGACTGGCCCCCTTATCAATGCAACATTTGATTAGAACTACCTGGAGCCCTAGTTGGTGCGACCTTGTCTTAGATGAGGTCTTCATTTGGCCCAAAGCCTTCTTTGTTTGGACTCCTATAAAGAGTGGGCAAAGCTTTCTCCACTTTGAAGCCTCACCTATGGAGATGACGATCTGCCTAGGACTTTCCCGATCAAGACTCACAGGCTAAAATATGGGGCCTTCCCAGCCGTCCAATTAGAGTTGAAGCTCCCTCGATCATACTGAGTAATGTATTCTCTCTCTTTCTCTGCTATTCTAATCATAATCCTTATTATTCTTTGCCTCTTGTGTATTATTTGCTGTATGTGTTGTTATTGCAAGCATTCTATCCCGTGCATTGTATAATTAAATTTTACCTTTACTTTAACTGAGCCTGAGAGCGTCATTTATAAAAGCGGATTTGAACTTCTCTTAAAAATCATATAACATTAATAGAACAGAGATAAGCATAAGGAAATGGGGATGTTCCGTATTTAGAAGAAAAAACTAAGGAAGGGCATGGTAGCTATTTTCAAGTACTTGAAAATCTAGTTTATGAAAGAGGAATATGATTATTTTTGTTTTATCCAGTAAGGCAGAACTGAGGAAACCTGATAAAAGTTATCATGGAGCAAATATTAGTAATCTTATAAATTTAAAGTAGCCTACCTTAAGTTGAAGGGGAGAAGAAGGGAGAAGTCTCCCTCATTGGGTAGGTTTTCAGGCAAAACTGGATGTCAACTTGGTTGTATTGTCCTGGGGATTCTTTTTTAACCTATAGATGAAACAAGTAGCTTATGAAGACTCCTCCAATTCTATGATACTGATCTTGATTCTCAATGTTTTCTTATTATTCAATATATTATCAAAAAAGAAACATTCTAAATAAGTAAAATAGTCTATCCTTCTACCAATATGAGTGAAGATCATGAAATCCACATTCTTATCTTAGTCACAATTGAAAGACAGATTTAGGTAGAAAGAAGATTTTGATCTTATCTGAGAATACCTCAAATTCCCATAAAAAGCAATCTCTCTAAAATAGTGGAGACTCAAGTTCTCAATTTTTCATTCTTCTGGAAAACAATATTAAGTGATACCATGTGCAATGCATTGTATTGGATAAATGAGATAGATTTTTATATTATGAGATCCTTGAAAATAGGAACCTATGTATCAGTATATTCTTCTATATAAACCATGCTTTTTAACATTTGTAGTCATAATCTTTAACACATTTTGATTGGGTTAACTTAGTACCATACCCAGTTAGTGATTATAGTGATATAATCATGAAAAAAAGAATTGAGATGTTATAACTATAAGTTTTCAAATAATATCTAAGTTTATTCTCAGTTATGCATTTTACCCTTTGCTAAGTTAGGTCTTAGTCAATATGTTTCAGTATTGGTTCCCCAGGTGAAAGTTATCCTTAGCTCACTCAAATTTCCATAAACAGACACCTACATGGAGAAATAGACAGAACATTGGCTTTAGAGTCAAAAAGATCTGAGTAAATATCCTACTTCAGAAACTTATTAGCTGTGTGTGAGAAAGTCAATCCACAGATATGGACATCATTACTACTCTATTTTAAAAAATATATCTGGTACTTATTTAGCTTTGAACATGTGTCCCACTCCAGCCTTGTATAATTTAAGGCCCTTTAGTACAATCATTTTATTTGTATCCTCAGTGCTCAACACAGTTCATGGCACAAGATGGTTAACAAGTGCTCATTGATTGATAATTCCCTTAGCATAGAATTACAGGATTTAGAGCTTGAAGTTGCCTTATATATTATCTAGTGCAAATCTTTTCTTTTAAAGATGAGGAAAATGAAGTTCATATAAATAAAGGAGTTTCCTATGGTTACCAAGGAAGTAGCAAAATCAAAGTTTGTATCTGAGGCCTTTAACTCCCAAGTCAGTATTTTTTGCCTCTCCTTCCCCCACCAACTCTAACCCCCTTTACTATAGCAGTCTGTCTCAATAACAGTAGAAGTTGGTATATATTTGGCAAGAATAACACCCACATCTCTCTAAAATAAAAATAGCTATATATGAAAGAAAAAGTATGAGTACAATAAGATAGATGATTAATATGACTTGACTTACTCTGGAGCATAGTATATCTCATTATTACTGTTGTCATAGCTTGCAACATTGCTATTGGGTTTGAGCTAGCCTCAGCATTTTTGTCCACCTGCACTAATTTCCTAAGATACCTTCATACTATCCTATTTGTGTTAAAAAAAATTTTTCCTTTTTTCCCTTATATTATGTAGTCCCTTAATTTCATTGAAAAAAAAAGTTTTATAAAAAAGGAAATAAGTAGGGGCAGCTAGATGGCACAATGGATAGAGTACTATGTGAAGTCAGGAGGATTTGAGTTCAATTCCAGACTCAGACACTTAACACTTCCTTGCTGTGTGACCCTGGGCAAGTCACTTAACCCCAATTGCCTCAACAAGAAAAGAAAAAAAAAAAAAAGGAAACAAGTAGATTCCTAGGAATAATATGATATAGGCACAGAAGCTACATTTTCCCAATTTAATGAAACATTAGTAAATGTTAGATGTTTTCATTTAATAAGCATTTATTGAGTGTCCATGTGTGGTACCTCTTGTACTCAAGGAGCCTACATTTTAATAGGAGAGTTAAAATATATAACCTCGACAATAATAGTTCATTCTTTAAGATTTGTAACACACTTTCCCTCAGAATTCCCATGAAGTTAAAAAAAAAAAAGGTAGGTGCTATATTTTCTATTATGCAAACCAAAAAAAACTGAGATTAAACAATTTGTCCATGATTATTAAACTATTGAAGAGTTCTCCTGACTCTTATTTATTCCATTATACTTTCCCATTCACTCTAATACAAGACAGATTGTAATAAGTACCATATTAAAAGGGGTGGGAGAGGGATCCTCAGTTATCTATAGGTTTTTAAATGTTGTGATGATCACTTCCAACTGGGCAATAAATGTGAAAGGGAATAAGTATTTATTAAGACCTTTCTGTTCAGTTATTTTTTAGTTATATCCCATTTTTCATGACCCCATTTGGGATTTTCTTAGCAAAGATTCTAGAAATTGAGGGAAACAGGGTTAAGTGACTTTCCTAGAATCACAGAGTTAATAAATGTCTGAGGTTAGATTTGAATTCAGGAAGATGAATATTAAGAATTCAGCACAATGCTAAATGTTTGGAATGCAAATATAAAAGCCAGACAGTGCCTACCCCACTCCTCAAGGGATTTACATTTAAGTAGCAGGAGAAAACACATTTAAAAGGACCTACCTTAAGAATTTTATAGATGGCATCAGGATCCAGTGATTGGGAAGATGTAGCAATAGAGTAGGTCATGGGAAAAATCAAGGGTGGCTTCTTGGAGGAAGTAGTAGCACTTGAACTTGACTTAAAGTATAGTTTAGATATAGGAGAGAGCTGGAAGGGAAAGATTATCTTAGGCAAAGAGAACAGTATGAGCAAATGCATGGATGTAGCAAAGTAGCAAGTTGGTTCAGTGGTACAGAAGGAATAGCAGAAAATAAATGTTAAAAATATGGGTTGAGGTCAGAGAGTGACTAAACTAAGAAGTCTTGAGTTTTATTTTGTAGACTGTTGTGAATCTTTCAAGAGTTTAGAATAGGAGAGTGATATTTTGGGAAATTTAATGTGGCAGCAATGCCTAAAGTACAGTTATCCCTTCTATAGCATAAGTTAGAGCCTCCATGCCCCACAGTCTAGGAAATCCTCATTAAAAGTTTTATCCCTCCTTCATATCAAAGAAGTATGATTTTTTCTTTTCCTTATATGGAGAATTGACAGTACCTTATTATAAAATTTGAGTTAATCAATCATATCATATCATAAAAAATGTTTATGTAATGTAAATTTTGTAAAATGTAATGTAAATGTTTATAGCAGCTCTCTTTATGGTAGCAAAGAATTGAAAATTCTAATGGATGCCCATCAATTGGGGAATGGCTGAAGAAACTGTGATATATGAATGTAATGGAATACTATTGTTCTATAAGAAATAATGAGTAGTCAGATTTCAGAAAAACCGGGAGAGACTTATATGAACTGATGCTGAGTGAAATGAACAGAGCCAGGAGATTGTACACTGTGATAATAACATTGATCACCATGATCCATGATCACCATGATCAATTTTGATAGACTTAGCTCTTCTCAGCAACAGAATGATGTAAGATAATTCTGGAAGACTCATGATAGAAAATGCTATCATACCCAAAGAAAGAACTATGGAGTCTGAATGCAGACTGAAGGAGGCTATTTTCACTTTTTTTTTCTTTCTCATGGTTTTTCCCTTTTATTCTGATTCTTCTTTCACAACATGACTAATGTGGAAACATGTTTAATATGATTGTACATGTATAACCCTATATCAATCACTTGATGTTTTGGAAAGAAGAATAGGGAGGGAAGAAAAATAGAAATGAAAATCTCATAAAAGTAAATGTCAAAAAATTTAAAATATATATATATATATATATATATATATATATATATAGAGAGAGAGAGAGAGAGAGAGAGAGAGAGGGAGTGAGAATATTCTATCATTGGCTCTATGTCAACTGCTGGTCTTCTTGTGTCATCTTCAGCTTCTGCAAAACTCCAAAAAAAAAATAATCCCAATTTCTCATGCCAGACTGTTATATCAAAATCATGATGGGGACAGTTGTGAGGTGAAATCTATAACTGTAGATTGGGGAAGGATTAAATTGCATCTGCGAGACTGGTTAGAAGGGGACTAGGATGAGTAAGATCTTGTATAATGAGGAATTGATCTCAGGTGGCAGAGGAGAGAAGTGAGAGAGATGCCAAAAAAACATTTTGGATGTAAAATCAAGAGAACTTAGCAACTCATTGGTAGAAAAAAAAGATAGCTAAGGCGATAGAAACAGTTTTGGTTTTTTTGTTGTTGTTGTTGTTGTTGTTGTTGTTGTTGTTTGTTTTTTAAGCTAGGAAGATGGTGGGGTCATTAACCATACTACTATAAGAGAATCAAGTGAAAGAATAGATTGGGGAAGAAAAAGCAGATTTGATAGGAAATAATAGGTTTTGTAGGAAAGATTGAGTTTAATTTCCTATATGAGATTTGAGCTCTTCCTCTGTAAGGGAAGGCAGAGGAAGAGGTAAAAAAGGTAATAGATACCCTGTTACTGTTTATCCTCACCATGATCTCTAATCTTTTGACCACTCAGTCCTCTCTCAGGATATCACCCCTGCACTTGCCACTCTTTTTCTTCTCTCTATGATTTTTTTAAATTTTTTTTTTGTCATACTATTTAGATCTACACTGCATTCATTTCTGGCCCCTTCGTATAGTTGAATTACACTCAGCCAAGCTTCAACCTTGGATCTCTCCCAACATCATCATCTTTTTGCCTGCACACATCCTGATTGAATAAAGGAGGAGAAAATCATGCAATTATTTTGACAAACTCTACTACAAAATCATGTGACTCAACTGGGCCATCGCTGCTAAGAGGCAATCCTACCATACCTCCAATATCAACTTATTATCCCACTCTCCACAGTGGAGTACCCTTTTATCCTTCTTCAAACCTTGTATGGCTTCCCCTGTTCCCATTCTCTCAGCCAAGAACTTTGTCTCATATTTTACAAACAAAAAAATGAGGACATTCACTAAAAGCTCTTGTTACCCCCTTCTTCCTCATCTCCCATCAACAAGATGACTTTTACCACTTTCTCTTTCTTCACCTCATTTCACATGATGAATTGACCTTACTCATCATAAAGCTACCCCCTATACGTGTTCAAAAGATTCCCTTTTATATCTTCTCCAACAGATTGTTCCTTCTCTCTTCCCCCACTCTTTAAATTATTTTCAATCTCTCTCTCTACTGCCTCATTTTCTATTACCTAAAAACATTCCCATATCTTCCTCATTCTGAAAAAAAAAAAAATAAACCTTCACTTGATCTTCTCATCCATGTTAACTGTTATCCTATTTAGATTCTTCCCCTTTCCCTCCTCTCACTTTTTTCTCAATCCTTTATAATCTGATTTCCCACCTGATTATTCTGCTCTCTGTAACGCTGCTGATTGTTTCTTCGTTGCCAAATCCAATGGCCTTTTCTCAGTCCTCATTTTCCTTCTCTATATAGTTTTTGATGGTGTTGATCATTCTCTCCTTATTGATATTCTCTTTTCATTAAGTTGTCGGGACTCCACTCTGTCTTGATTTTCTTCCTATCTGACTTCTCCTTCTCTATCTCTTTTCTGGATCCTTCTCTAGATCATGCCCTCTAAACATGGGGTTCTCTCCTGGGTCCTCTTCTCTTCTCCCTTTATACTGCTCCATTTGGTGATCTTATCAGCTCACATGGATTTTGTAATGACCGCATATTTAAAATCAGCCGGAGTCAGGAATTCAGGTTAAGGGGAAAATCTTCAATATTTATTAAGGTGAAGAGGTGAATAAAGATTGCGATAGCAATATGGGCAGCTGCGACAGGAAGCCAGCTAACCGAGAGCGATCTGAGCTGAGCCAACCATCGCAATAGCAATCCCAAAAGTCTCTCCTTCCCCTTCCTTTTCCACTCCCCTGCCTCCACCCACCAAAATCGTCATTTCCTATACAACACATCAGGACTTGCACAAAGAGTGGGCGGGGGCCATTCTTTCTCCAAGCTTATATATTAATAGAGTATGGTCCAATTACTATTTAGCCTCATGTGCTTGGGACCTCAGTGCATCAACTCAAGCCTCAGCCCATTACAGGATTCAATTGTTATCTTTATGCTGATGATTCTGCAGTTCCCTTTTTCTGCCCCAGTCTCTCTCCTGATTTCCAGTCTTCCATCTCTAACTACCTTTCTTGAACTGAATATTCAGTATCCATTTTAAACCCAATCTGTTCAGAACACAACTCATTCTCTTTCCTCCTAAGTCCCACATCTTCCTTTCCCTATTGCTATAGAGGGTAACACCATCCTCTCACAACCTAGGAGTCATCCTTATTGTCTTGCATTTTACATATCTGAGGTATTATCAAGACCTGTCCATTTCATCTTTGTAAAATTTCTCCAATACACCTTTCTCTCCTCTGACACAGCTGTCACTCTAGTGCAAGCTTTTATTACCACACTCCTGGATTATTGCAAGAGCCTGATGGTAGGTCTCCCTGACTCTAGTCTCTCCCCACTCCTATCCCTTCTCCATTTGGCAACCAAAGTGTTTTCCCCAAAATGTAGGTCTCATTATGTCACCTTCCTAGTCAACTCTTATACTTTGTTCACCAACATATACTCTCTGATCCAGTGACACTGACTTCTTGGTAATTTCACAGACATGACACTTGATTTCTTGATTCTAGCTTCCTAAAAGTCCCAACTAAAACCCAACCTTTTATAGAAAAATCTTCTGTTACTCCTCTTAATTCTAAAGTTTTCCCTCTTTTACTATTTCCTATTTATCCTCCATATAGCTAACTTTGTATGTACTTGCATGTTGTCTCCTGTATTAGATTGTAAACTGTTGCATTTACAATCTAATACAGGTTGTGTTTTAACTCTCTTTATATCCCTACTGCAAAGCACTGTGTCTGTCATAGTAGGTGCTTAATAATTATTTAATAATTGAATTAAATCTTATTTACATCATTAATGGAGATATGTGTTTAATATGATTGTACATGTGTAACCTATATTAGGTTGTTATCTTGGGGAGAGAGATGAGAGGAAGGAAGAAAAATGTTGAAAAGTTTAAAAAAAAGATTAAAATAAACTGACACACTTTTATTGAACTGAATTAATTTATGTTCTGTATGTGCACATATAAACATTTTAGAATGGAAAAAAATTGAGTAAAAGACAAAGATGGAAGTAATTGTGCATATGAATATGGAACTTGGGGGAGAAGGTAGGACTGGATATCTATCTATATCTATGAAATCAATGAAACTAAGGGGGTGAAAGAAAGTAAAGTGATAAAAGAAAGCTAAGGACAGAGCCTGGAGGAATGCATATAATTTAAAGGGCAGGAAGAGGGGATCCAGAATAAAGGATAGAGAAAGATGTTGCAGAGCCATAACTCTTCTTCCTGTTCAAAGTCTTTTCTTAACAATCAGTTGTCATCTCACTTTCAATACTTACTTAACATTGTTTTCTCTTCACACATCTTTTGTTCATTTAAACTAAACAATTTCCCACTTCCATGCTGCTTTTGAGCAGTTTGACACTGAGGCTTGGGGTGCTTAGTATTCCTAGCTTCATAAGGTTCAACTCATATCTCCAAGAGAGACCTCTATGTTACCCTAAATTGTTATCATTTCCCTCCCACATCCATCCCACAAATATTCCTTTATAATTATTATCTGTGTGTATATAGCCTCTATTATTTTTTGTTGCCATTTTAGTCATTAGAATATTCTTTACTTTAAAAAAGAAGCCTAAAAACCCTATCTTCATATGTCTGAAGGGTTCTGATTTCTGATTTCTTATAGTCTCATAGAGATTAGATTTGTTTATGTACATATTGTTTATTTCTGTTGCTTGCTACTGGGATAATATCAATTCTTTGAAATCAGGGATTATTTCCATTTTTTACTTCATTTGGCTCAGCCTAATATAAAGTTTGACATGTTATATGCTTAGTATATTCTTATGGAATTTAATTAGATAGATAGGAGATGAGGGGGAGATTGGGAAGTACCTTATTGAAGAAGCCAAAGAGTGCCTAAAAGGAAGGGGATAATACTTGACATTCTACAATGATATAAAATATTAGAACTCAAAGCCCATTATTTTTTTGTAACTAGTTGGTCACTGTTAAACTTTAGAAAAGTACAGTTATCTCTTCCACATAATGACTTTCACCATTGAAATTTTGAGATATTGAATTGGCCTAAAAATTAAATGGAAATTGGGGAGAAATTTTGCAGAAGTCACAGATAACATGTGAAGGAGAACAGATGACACATAACCTATAATCAAATTCTTAGTACAAATTTTATAATAAGGTACTATAAACATCCCATAAACACAAAAGAAAAAAAAAATTAGACATTTCTAGTCTGAAGGGAAGGCCAAAAATTTTTAACTTGGATATTTTAGATCATGGGGGTGCTGTGCTACTAATCTTTGTGATATGGAAGAGATAACTATAGTTTAGAGAAAATGGAAAAGTTTTGGAAGGAATCATAGTGTAGGGGAATGAATATTCAATATAATAACAGAAGACTTTGAGTTCAAATCACATCTCTGTCTCTTGCTATTTATGTGAAGTTTCCTCTGATATAACGTGATAGGGTTGGATTAGATGAATTCTAATTTTCCTTCCAGAATTAAATCTATTAGTAAGTATTAAAAAAAAGTGAATAAGTAATAAACAGAGGCAAAGAGAAAAAGCAGGTTTTTTGATAAATTTGGCAATGAGGAAAAAGTGAGAGATTTGATAGTCCTTTAAGGATAACAATGAACATACAAGGTTATACAAATTTGCATTATTTTTTGTATTAATCTGTGATTTTTTTTTTTTTTTTGTCATTGGCTTTTGGCCTTTGCGAGAATTTTGGAAATCCATGCCATATTAGTTTTTGGTGCTATAAGGGTCACCAGTAAAGCATGATAGTCTTTTCATTTATCTGAGCATCTTTTAATAGTTACCTTCAAAATTTTGAAGAATTGTATTATAGAAGGAAGAAAAGATTTGTTCTGACCTATAGTGAAGAACTAGAAGTGATAGATAGGAATCACAAACCAGTTTTAAGTTTGATTAGGAAAAATTTCATAATGATTAGGGCTGTTCAGAAGTGGCTGTCTTGGGAGGTTGTTTTTCATTTAAGGTGTTTAAGCAAAAGAAAATAACCAGTTGTTGGATATGGGGAAAAGGAGATTTTTGAATGGATATAAGTTGGATTATATTATTTCTATTACTTCTTCCAGTACAACATTCTGTGGTTTATAATCTCAAAGTTTTAACAATCACTTTATAAAATACCTTTAGAATAAAAACATTTTGTTTTGATGAAATGGGGGCATAGCAAGAGTAAATAATTTAATGACTTTTAGAAGATTGAAAAATACCCGCAATCACATGTGCTCACTTACTTTTCTATTCAAAAGAACAAAGCTTATTAAAACACTTTCTCTGTCACCCAAGGGCATCATCCCAGTATGATGGGTCATTTTAAAGTGAGAGAGATGATAAACCAAAGAAAACTAAAGAGGTTTTTTAAAATGTGCATTCTTCTAGATCACAAAATTAGATAGTGTCAGAGTCTGCTTTAGAATCTCTCTCCTAGGAATGCAAGGTTATGTTTAAGTGATTTGAACTAAACCACCTTTAGCCTAGTTGAAACCATTTGGTTCAGTATGGTTTATGAGTAGAGAGAGAGAAAATCTGATAGAAAAAACCTTTTCAGCATATTGACCTTGTACAGGAGCTGAGGCATCTTCTGCTAAGTCACAGAATTTGTTTAAAAGAAATTAGCCTCATATCAAAGGTTTTGCAACTTGTGCTAATCAGAAGCTGCCTGTCAAGTTGAAGTAGCATCAAGTGGCTCAGAACAAGGGCTCTTGGGCGTTAAATGGTTCATACCAAATACCAAACCTATTATCATGATTGGCTGTTATAGCCCTCTAAACGGCAAAAGTGATTAAATTGGTCATTATGAAGCCCTAAAGATGCATAATTATGACAAATAAGGCTCAAGTGCTGGGAGATTTCTATCTCACTGGCTGGATTACATTTCAAGGAGGAATCAAGGAAGGAACGTGGTGGGTTGTGTTTTTTTTTTTTTCCCCAAATACATTAACTATTAGTTGAAGTAGCTAAGGAACCAAATTTCTTAGATCTCTATAAGTTGTCATTCTCATTCAGAGAAAGTGGTTATATACATCAAAATACACCCTAGAGAACACTCACCTTTACATTTTAGTTCTGATCCAAATCCAACCCAATCCATATCAACCCAATAAACACTTATTGAATATTTATAGATACATACTTATCTGTTTGTCTTGACACATTCTCTGTAATTTATAGTCTTAAAAGCTAACATACCATACTAAGAGTTAAAGTGACTTTACCCATGGTTCCATAGCCAATTATATGTCAGAGATAAAATATGAACTCAGATGTTCTTTATCTTTCAGACTAGCTCTCCATCTCCTATGCTATGCTTCCTCTTTATAATTTGGGAAAGGAGATCATATTAACAGCTAAAGGATCAAAAAAGAGTTCCCACAGATTGTGACTGCTGAGTTGAGCCATTGAAAGAAGATTTGTAGTCTTTCTGTTTCTATCTAGGTAGCTAAGAAGCTATAGAGTTAGCCAATCTATCCTTACTATGTTTCCTAGCATAGCCTTGAGAATTCCTAGCTAATTGTAAGTTCTTTTTAAAATTTTACTTATTGACTTACACACAAGAGCACTTGATATCATTAAGATAGTCTCTGAAAGCATTTATGCAATCTCAATTATTGCTTCTTTTTCCCACTAAATATGAGATCCTTAATGTAGCTCATGATGATTGAATAACAGAATGGATGGATGCAGTTCTAACTGAGCTATTTGCCATTGCCAATGGAAGAAAGCAGTACTATAAGAATGACTCAATTTTATTTTATCACTCTTATGAAATCCTGCCCAAGAATACAAGATAAGATCTGGAATCTGATGGTAAAATGTCATTCTAGTTCTTGATTAAGTTCTTCAAATTCAGATCTTGAAAAAACCTCTGGACAACCATTTCCTCTTGAAATGAATATGTGATATAATGAAACCAATTTTCCTTTCTGCTTTTCATTAGACACAGCAATAATGGGTAGCTGTAAGAATCCATTGTCTTCTACTAGGAAAAAAAAAAAGCCCTATACCTGAATCACAGTCAAAGGTTTACTTTAAGAATATGGATTTGTCATAAATACAATAAAATAAAGAGGCAGCATACTGTGCCATGCTTGACATCAGAATCTCCTGAGTTCAAAATCTTAAATGTACCACTAGTTACATATATCTCCATGGGCAGATCATTCAACCCCTTAGTGTTCCATGCAGCCATTGAAAACTTTAAGCTACAGATGACTTGCTATTTAGAAGGAGTTTCCATCCTGAGAATTCTAGTACTAATCACTAGTTGTGATCTACCTTTGTGGAAGAAATTCCTCTACTAGAAGTTCCCAAGATGGTCAAAATCACAAATCTTTCTAATGGAATTGAATACTTTTTGAATTCTCCTTCCCAAACAACACTGATGCACTGACTGACAAGATAGGAAAAAAAATTTTTTTAAGGCCGACATGCCTTTGAAAAGATGTCAGGCAGAAGGAGAACTACTCTGCTTTTAAAGGAAGAAGGAGGCAAGAATAAAGCAAATTGATCATATTCTAGGTAGCCAAAAACTTAAAGGGCATAGAATTTATTCCTATGCATGTGAATCCTATAATGAACTATATTTGCCCCATTGAAACTGAGAGATTATTCGTGATACAGCCAGTGATTAAACTTCCACTTATTTATGCTGTGCCTGGAATGCAAAACATTCACTTTTGCCTCATCTCTTTCCTCCCCACCTTCTCCCCCTCTTCCTTCCTCTGATTCTCTTTCACTGTCTTCATTTCTATTTACCACTTGACTTGAACTGTACTCCCATCCTCCCAACAACTCATTTAGTGTGAAAATTGAATGCCCTTTAAGAAATGAATCACTGGTGTTTGATATCACTATGTGCTATTCATTTATAACAATTCCATGGTTTTATTGGAGAGAAAGAAAGAACAGGAAAAGTTGACAGATTTTTAATTTTAGCAAGTATACTTTATAACTCTCATAGAAAGTTAAGATAGATTGTGTGGAGAAGACCTATTTACTAAGGCAAACAAGGCAGTCTGCTCTACCCCCTTCAAAAATTTTTCATAATAGAAGTCATTGTACCCAGTGAAAAATGCCATCCAACAAATTTAGTCCCATTGGCTAATCATCTAAGATCATCTCTTAGGGTAACAGAAAAGGATACTTAGAATGAATGAATAAACTAATATGAATGAATTATTTACTATGTGCCAAATATTCCACTAAGCAGTGGAGATACAAAGAAAAAAAATGAGACAATCCCTTGTTTAAAGTAGTTTGTATTCTAATAAGAAAGGCAACACATATAGTGGTAGTCATCAGGGAGAATGTGTTGGTTAAGGAAGTCATTGTCACTGGAAGGGTGACTGAAATTATATTCGATTTGATTGACAATTTTTTTCCAGTAACAATGTCAATATGTGTTTTCTTGTTCAATAGCTGGAAAGAAGGGAAAGGAACTGGAAAGTGCAATATAGAAATAAAGGAAGAGAACAGAGGACAAGATGTTTTGGATAGAATGTAAAGGATAAATAGAGCCAACTAAATAGAGAGAGAAGAAGATATACTTGATAATTAGAACAGCAAGGGCTCCAGGTTAGCGGTTCCAAACAGAAAAGTTTAAGTCCTGTAAGTCATAGCCTCTTGAGATCTGGTGATTTAAAGTCCAGTAGTTTAAGGTGGATGGTGAAAAGATGACCAGTGTATATTTATTCATAGCACCATGTAATAGTGTTTTCCTCCAATAATTTCCAAGAGTGCTACTGTCTGCTCTCGATAGGAGAATGCCATTTCTATGTCTTACAGTGTAAGTTTTAATTAGAATCATAGAATGGTAGAATGTTAAAGGTGGAAAGGACCTTAATGATCATCTACATCATGGATGGAAAAATGTTGTCTGCAACACTCACAGGAAAGATTTTAAAATGCAACTGAGAAATATTTAACAAAATTAATGAAAATTCAGTCAAATATAAATAATGTGAAATGTGGTTTTCTGTCATCTTTATATACTGTTTAGTAGCCTCATTTCTCTTTGAGTTAGACACCAATAACATGAGTTAAATCATCTTCATTTTATATATGAAAACAATGAGACCTAGGGAGAATGAATCCCAAGATGGCTTGAGGACCTGGGACTACTGGCTATTTTTACAAAGTTTTGCTCTCCTAACCACCATCCCAATTGATATCCGGAACACCTCTCTCCTGAACTACTGCAATAATCTCTTAATAGTCTCCCACTCTGCCTTGTCTCTCCCTTTTCAAATTTGTCTTCCACAGAATTGCCAAAACTTTATAACTAGTACACAAGTCTGACCCCCTACTCAGTGAATTCAAATGTCTCCCTTATGCCTCTAAATCAAACACAAACACTTCTGTTTGACATATAAAGTCCTTTACAGCCTGATTCCAACCAAATTTTATGTTACTTCTCTCCATGTTCTCTTCAGTCCAGCCGAAATGACTTCTTTGTTTCTCTTCACACATGACATCCCATTTCCCATCTCCTTTTTGCTTTATGCGCATGCTGTCCTCTATGCCTAGAATATACTCCCCATTCATCTTTGCCTCTCAAGATCCTTATTTTTTTTCACTGTTTAGGTTAAATTACACTTCTTACATCAAATCTTTCATGATCCTTATCCTGCTCCCAGTTGCTAATGCCTCCCTTCTTTCATATCGCCCCCAGTAGCTTTTTATTCGTTAAATGTACTTTTATTTTCAACTTCCATGTCTTCTTATGAAATGTTGCTTTGAGGCATAAACAATTTTACTTCTGTTTTTTTTAAATCCCCTTTATTTAGCATAATGATTGGCATGTAGTAGTGCTTAAGAAATGAATGATGATGGATTGATGTATTGCTAGAGAGATGGACTTACAGCTAATATATCCAACTGCATATTGAATATCTCAAGATCAATATCTAGTAAATATCTTAAGGTCATATAGCCACTCATTTAAATTTACTCCCAAACCCTCTCCTGTACTTAACTTCCATATTACAGAAAGTACCACCATTTTCTCTCCCCCATATCCATTTAGTGTGAAGTCAGATCATTTTTTTCTTTAAAACATCTATCCAATACACCCTTTGTTCCTCAGACACTGTTACCACTGGTGCAGGCTCTCATCACTCCAAAACCTAGGCTATTGAAATAGTTTGCTATTTGGTCTCTCCAATATGATTCTCCTTACTCCTTTCCATTCTCCACTAAGCTGTCAAAGTAATTTCCTAAAGTGTAGTTCTGACCATGTCAAACCTCAATGCAATAAATTCTAGTGGCTATTTATTGCCTTCAGAATCAAATATAACATCTTCTGTTTGGTTTTTAAAGCTTTCCATAATCTGGTCCTTTCTAACCCTTCCAGTCTTCTTTGCTGTATTTACACCCTGCTATATACTCTTACCAAACACTGATACAGACTCTAGTGATCCATCCCCTGGCTGTACATTTTTACTGGCTCTCCCTCTCAGACTACAAGTTTTTAATTCATCTGTATAATTGGAGGCATACCAGGCTTCCAGAATCAATGATGGCTCCCTATTCAGATTTTTGTTTGTTCTAATTATTTTTTTTTGGCTCTAAGAATATGAATGGGTGCTATCAACCTATAACATCTTTCCATAAATATCTTCAAGAATGACTTACAGTTTAGTTGAACATCTAAGCCCAATAAATTATAGTTTTCATACATTTATATGCCACATTCCAGATAGATTAGATAGAAAAAAATGAACATCCTTACTTGTAGGCTACAGGTCATAGGTACCACAAAACTGAGCTAGAGAACTTTTCATTTGGATCATTGGTAACGAAACTGAAGCATTGGAAAGAGCAACAGCTTTTGTGTCAAAGGACACCAAATCTCAGCTTTCTCCTTCTGACTTATGCAAGTCTCTCAACTTCTCTTAAACTCAGTTTTCTCATCTATAGAATGAAGAAGTTGTATTAGGTAATCTGACATCCCTTTCACCCTAAGGAAACTGTGAGGACATCAAAAATTAACATCAAGAAAAACTTCTTACAGTTCTGAAGGAATGTTACTTTTCTTCTAATACTAATTTAAATATTCATTAGCTTAATGAAATACTGTTTTCCCTGTTTGTTGGAGATAGGCAACTGTATAATGTATTCCAAACTTTCTATTTAAAAAAGTAATCATTTCTATGACCATAGCTTACTTTTATATCACTTTTTTTTTTTTTTTTTTTAGTGCACCTCACTTTGTCCCTACTAGAAAATCTTCCCTTATAACAAGGGAAAAAATAAGTAGGAGAAAAAAACAACAGTACAGCAAAACTATCCTACAAATTGAAAAAGCCTAATCTTGTAATCAGTGTTCTACTATTTTTTATATTATAATTATAATTTCATATGATTCAAGTTCAATTGTTTTGTTGTTTTTTTTCTATTTATATCATTGCAGTCATTATGCATATCATATTCCTGGTTCTGCTTATTTCACTTTGCATCAGTTGTTAATTCCATATTCTTTTGTGTCCTAGGGCACTGTTTATATTTGGGAAAATTGGGAGATTATTTCCTCACATCACTTTTAAAGAGCCTTAAGTGATATTTTGCCTATATTGGATAATTGCTTTTAAAATGCCTTTAAGGTGAAATGACTAAGTAAGACAGAGAAAAGAGATAACATTGTGGCCACAGGAGGAAACAAATTCAAGCAGAGTAAGTGACAGGTAGATAAACAGAATAAAAGAAAGCTATTAAAAAATAAAAATCTCAAATGCCCGTGGGGGGAGGGGAGAGGAAGGGGAACTTGACTGAAACAGTGAAGGAGATAAAAGGAAAAAAGGAGAAAAGTAGCAAGGAAGAAAACACTCGACACAGATGCTAATTGAAGAAGAAGGCAGAAACAGTACATGGAGCAAAAAAAAGGAAGAAACTCTGAGTTAGAATGAGTGTAGGAGGAAGGTTAAGAATCTGTGAAACAGGCTATCACCTGCCATGAAAGTAGGCCCGGGAATAAACACAGTAGAGATTTGAAACTTCAAGGCATTGAAAGATTTCATATCTCAGTCAATTCACTTATTCAATCAGCACTATACAGCCAGTGGGCATTTGGGAATGCTGTTTTACTTTCAGAAGATGAAAAAAAAAAAAAAAGAGCAGAATCTTAATAAAGAAACTCTGAATTGTAAGGCAGGGTTGGCTGGAGATGCAACAGGTATTACTGAAATTTAGAACTACCTAACAAAACAAAAATTAGAGCCTTTTAATGCATATGTGTGTGCATGCATGAGTGTGTGTATTTCTGACATCAGCAATAAACCCTCATTAAATTTGCTGCCAATTGTTTCCATTCCCCCAGTTCTCTCTATAGATGCTTTTATCATATGTCAACATGGTGTACCCTTCTCACTAAGAGACATGCTCTCATCCAGGCAGAGAGGCTTTGCTTTGTCCCTTGTGTCATTAATAACCAACAACAAGAGTCTTAAGATTTTTCAGCTTTGTTTCCCCTCTATTAACAGTACAAATTGAGAATAGTGGTTAGTTTTCACACTGTAGCTCTTCTGTCTATCAATGATTAAAAAAAAAATAGAAACCAAAATTAGCAACTTTGTTTTCCATCTGTCCCCCTTATTCTACAGAAATGGGTTCTAACAACTCAGAGGACTTCTACATGGCTGAAATTTATCTGCCCTCATTGACCCTCCCACCCATTCACCCTTCCATCACTAAGTTTTCTCACTCTAGCACCACTATGTGGCATTTTAAAAGTTATTTTCATTCTTTATGTTTGTTGCAAAGTCAGATGCTGTATACAAGATCAGGCAAGCTATTTTAGTTGTAGGCCTGCGTAGGGGATTGGAAGAACATTGGTTCTCAGTTGGAATTCTGATGTAAGGATTTGGGTTTCAATTAAATAATACTCTCAGAAAGCCTGTCTGCCAGAAAACATGGAACAATATTGACTAAAGCACCAAACAATTCCGCCAGTGACCTTCATGCTTCTGAAGAACTGGCCAATCAGAATTCACGACATGTAGATGGCAGCTAGTTCGTATTCATTTCATATGAATAATAACCAACTGGTGTCAGGGAATGGATGAAAAGCAGCATTCAGGTATGTAATATGATTATAAGATAATATAGCAGAATGTAATTCTATAAAGCTATAGGGTCAACATATTTGGAAAATATATTTTATGGCTTCAGAGACAATACCTTTTTATGTATGATTATAGCATCCACCAACAGTAAACAACCCCTCAGATTTTTCAGATGTTAAATGTCTGGACTTCTCTCTGCTTTATTGATAAATTACTAGGATGGTCTGGCTAGTCACTAAATTGCATTTTGCTTCACAAAATAAGCTATATAGTTATTGGATTGGCGATCAGTTTGAAACTGGCTGAAAGTGAATGGATGGTACTAGGAAGACTGAAATACTGATACTATTACTCAGAACTGAAAACCACTATGAGAAGTGCTTCTGAAAGCTCCAGTTATCTCTGATGAAACAACAGTTCACCTCTCTGTTTCCTTTTTCTGCAGCTAACATTGTAAGTAACAAAAAGTATTAAGTCTCAAAGAAAGAAAAGTGACCTTTAAAATTTCTGAAGGGAAAAGGGCAGTTCATGCAACAGAGAACAGCAAGAGATACCTGGCCTTAGGAGGTGAATGAGATGCTTCAGATTAGGGGATAAAAGGGGAATGCAGCTGGGAACTTGAGCCTTGTCCTTTCTGAAGTCATAAGGACCAAGGACCCCTTTAAGATGGAAAATAGTGGTAGGTGAACCTCAAAAGACTTTGTTCAGATAAAAATCCAAAGGTCTCAATGCTTATTCAAGGTATCTAAAGCTTCTAAACTAGGTCAGCTACCTTACAATATTTCAATACTTTGCTTTCTGGCCCACTGTCACCAGCATAAAATGAATGACCACAATAATTTTTTCCCCTTAACATCTCAAATCTGAAAAATAATTTAAACATCCCCCCCGCCAAACCTACTCCCAAATAGAAAAGCATCACAGGTTTTTTTAAAAAAATTTTTAAAGTGGTAATTGGAGTAATAGGGAATAAGCCTATGCTAAGGTTTTTGATAATAATATTTAACTGCTGAAAGTGCAGAGAATTTCCACTTTCAAAGTATAACCATATTTACCAAAGAGTTATTTGATGATAATTAAAGGTTGCTTTTCTTTTCATTTCTTTTTTTAAAGTGTTGCTTTGAAATCACAGAAATATAATGGGATAATATAGGCCATCTTTTAAAGATGAGATTATGTGATTGATGATGATGATGATGATGTTGACAGTGATGATGATTTGAAATTGGCTCTCTCTATGGCAATCAGGCTAGAAGTACAATACCCACTATTTTAATCCCACTATTTATTTTTTGGCTTCAAAACTTTGATCTGCTCCATTTCCAGCCTGGGCTGGTTTACCCTTTCTTATGCAGTAGTGTTCTCCCTGCCTCCAGGCTCCAATTCATATAATCTCACAAGACTGGTGCTGGAACTACTACAGCTACCTACTGGCCTAGTTTACTGCAGCTCAGAACTCTAAATCTCATGTCATCCATTAGCTTCAGACTACCCAGTAACAGGAATTAAAAATGTACAAAAACATGCCTAGGTTTGTGATTATTTCTTAAGAGTAATAATAATAAATTGAAATTTATTTAAACATTATAGGAGGGAGTTGCAATTATTTTAGTCATCTGGAATGAAAGTCCTGATTACTATAGCTAGTTTTAAAGTATCATAAATGACTTCATTTCAAACTTACACCCCTCACAGGGAGATCTGTACAAAACTTTTGAGGTTTTTAAAGTAATTTAATATGTATGATGACTTTGATCCAAGTGTGCATTCTTATGGATAATAAAAATCAATACAATAATTTTCTGTGTTGGACACTGAACTTGGAATTAGAAAGACCAGAGCTTAAATACACCTTCATACATTTACTCTGTGATATTGGACAAGTCTCTTAGTCTCTGTTCCATTATATTATAGAATTCATTATAGAATAATGGTAACTGTTAGCACTTACCTATCATAATCAAATGAGTTAATAGTTTTAAAGTACTTAGCCCAGTACCTGGAACATAAATGTTAGCAGTGCTACTATTACTACTCTTACTATTGCTGGCTGCAACTATTATAGTGCTACTGTAGTTAGTAGTAATAATATAGTAGGAATAATAGCAGAAATAGCAACCACAGTCATAGTAATTTTGATGGGGGGAATAGACCCCAGCAAAAAACCATGCCCCTGGTAGCAACACACTGTTTAGGTGGGCCTCTGGAAAGGATATTGACAGGATTATTTTGTACAAATAGAACTATCTTGAATTGGCACTGACAACTGAATTTTGACATAATTTTCCATAAGCCCTTACAATGGACAGTATGAAAGGCCTTGGTCAGATCTACAAATGTTGTATATAGATCTCTGTTCTACTCATGG
Organism: Antechinus flavipes; assembly: GCF_016432865.1. Classification (NCBI taxonomy): domain Eukaryota; kingdom Metazoa; phylum Chordata; class Mammalia; order Dasyuromorphia; family Dasyuridae; genus Antechinus; species Antechinus flavipes. Next base: position 309,532,923 of record NC_067400.1, on the reverse strand, counting down.
AATTTTTCCTGGAGTTGTCAGGTAGTAAACACCATACCAACTGTTCCTCAGCCCTTTCTGAAGCCACACTGGCTCTCAGATAGATGATATTTTTCTAAGTATAGCATCAATCTATCAACTTAGAGATCTCTAAGTTCATCCTTATCAATAATCAGTGTCATATCATCAGCACTAAGTAGTTGAGATGTACTAGAAGCCTTTGGCCTATAAATAGTCTTCAATACTGTAACACTGTGTTCCATTTACCTAAATACAATAAAACTTTGTGGATGCATCCTTGCAACAAATATTAGTATTTAAAAGACTATGTGATTGTAACAAGGTGAGAGACAGGATGTGAGAGCAATCAAGGTAATATATGGTGCAGAGTGCTGGACTGATCATAGACTTATCTTCTCTAAACTGAATATTTTCATTCAACAAAAGTTGTCACCCCAAGACAAAGAGACTACTAGAAGAATTTATGTCAACAGATTAGAGTGCTTCTGAGAGGGAACAACTTGTCACTCACAATTACTGTATATAATCAAGAGGTCAAGCCATATGTCCACAAAGAAGGTTATTTTGTGCCTACATCATCCATCTTATTCCTTAATCACCAGTTGACTTTCTGAGACAAGCAAGTAGCATAGTTAGCATACCTTGCTTTGAATCCTTTCCTATAAAGGTCCGATCTTTCCCTTTATAAATTGCAATTTCCACTAGGAAACTTTGCCCACCTTATGGTATTATTAATAAAGCTTTTTGCCCCTTGAATCAAAGATGGCCTGAGCCTGTGAATATTTTCTGGACAACTCCCCACTTTCATGACTTCTTTTACTTCATCAATTTTTCTTCTCTATCAATTATAGGATTAAAATATTCACTATTGGTACTTGTAACATATTTGGGTGTTTATATATGTGCATTGGTAATGATTTCTTCTTTGAAATTTTGGCCTTCCTAACCTCTTGTTTTTTTTTTGTTTGTTTGTTTGTTTGTTTGTTTTTTGTTTTGTTCTGTTTTGTTTTGCTTGTTTTTGCTATAGAGAGATAATTTCTTAGAACTGATTTTTAACTATAGATATTTGGTATTTATAATTTTCCTATTAAGTCCTAAAATTCTAATTAGAATTCTTGACTCACATAATTTCTTCTTCATAGCTCTTCTCAATTCTCTATACACTAAGTTTAGCATGTAGATATATTCTCTAGATAATGGTCACATTTTGGACTACACTGCTTTTAGGCTTTCTTTATATTGAGTCTTTCCTATTAATACTCTAAATTTGATTGAATTACTTTTTTAAAGTTAGTTTTCTTAATCTCCTCTTAGGAGATTTATAGAATAGATTTAATATCTAAAGGGAGAAGTTACAAAGAACACCTTCTAAAATAAAATTGCCTCTTTCATAGAGGGAAAAACATACAGGATGGGAAGAAAAGAAAATCAATTTCCCAGAGATAAAGGTTCCTCAAACTTCTATCAGAACTAATATCTAAATGATTAACTTCTGTTATTCTAAATGGAAAAAAAAATTCAGCTATTTAAAAACTGTATGATGTTCATCTTTTAGATTATTTTTATTTTATTTATTTTATTCTGACATTTTAATAAGAACCATTGGCTTAGTTCAGTTCTAAAAATCTTAAGGGTATAGAGACTGTCCTTGTGTGCTAAGTTCCCTTCTGTTACCATAAGCTAACTAGAAAGCACCTCAACCATTATTAGTGCTCAATAAACATTAAGCAACACTAATGAGGCAGGCAAGACTTGAAGACAATAGTGCTTTCAAAGCTTTACTTGCTTTATGTCAATCCTTACATGAGAAATAAAAGAGCTAGTTTTAAATCAAAGAGATACCACAAACTTCTAGAGGGATATGAAAGCAAAAAAGAAATTATTTTTCCTTCAGGGCTTTTGAAGACAAGCTAAAGCCTTTAATAGATATCTTATCTTGAAATCTTAACAATAGCTCAACTTGCCAGAAATGGGCTGTAAACTTTATTGTCCTAGTAAGTGTTATAATCAGTATTAGAAAATCATCTGTTTCTTAGTCCCCTTTTGGCAGTATGGAATTATTGGAGGAACTAAAAAAAATTGCACAGGCATTGCTCATTAAAAGTAATTTAATGTGCAGAATTTTGAATCTACTGAATAAATAAAGCAGGAAACATTCATTTTAGTTAAGTTGAATCTTCAGTGAAATGCTTTTTTGACCAAGTTATATGTGTCAGATTTCAGTTACTAAACTATGACACTGCAAACTGTGAGCTTCAGACCAAAAAACAAAAACAAACAACAACAACAACAACAACAACAAAACAGAACAGAAACAGAATAAAAAAGGAAAGATTTAGGATATGTGAATGGGAAATGATAGGACCTTTTGGCAGAGGTGATATTCCTACATTCTCAAGGATTGAAGGAATGCTCAGCCTGGAAATAGAAATTCCAAAGTAAGAAAACTTAGAAAATGCTTGAAAGCACTATTTACTGTCAGAATCATTGGAGTGATAATCAGATGAACATGATAAAATAATGCAATGGATTGAAATCTTTACTCAGAAGATCTTTTAAAAGATAATTATTTTATGAATAAGAAATTGCATGTGGTAGGAAATAGAAGGATGGCTTTGGAATCAGGCAGACCTGGGATCAGCTGCAATCTGATTGGCAGTTCACCTAATCTTTCAATTCCTCCCTTAGACAACTTCCAAGACTATATATTATAGAAGAATTATTGTTCTACATCAGTAGAAAGAGTTTGCACATGTGGAGTTCGTTATATTGACAGGTCAAAAAAACCCAAAATAGATAGTGTAATGGACTGAGGCTTGAGTTGAACTCAGGCTTTTGGCATTGCTATTGCGACGGTTTTTCTGTTTGTTTCTCTTCTTCTTTTTGCTTTTTGCTGAGGCAGTTGGGGTTAAGTGACTTGCCCATGGTCACACAACCAGAAATTGTTAAGTGTCTGAGGAGAAAAACCATCGCAATAGCAATGCCAAAAGCCTGAGTTCAACTCAAGCCTCAGCCCATTACAAGATAGTATTGCTAAAATGTCTTTAGAGATAGAAGACTAACTTTAAAATCCTGAAACCTGAATAAAATACTACTTACTTTTATGTAAAGTCAGTAAACTTCCTATGAGTTGTGAAATAAGAAATGCTGAGAGGATACCCTTGCTCAAAATCACCCACCTTGTTCCATGTCATAAAACTGAAAATTCTAGTTCAATTATCTTGGGCTTTGCAATCTACCTTTCTAAAATGCAAATACTGATTGAAGGAGGAATGTGGGGGTAGTAATATTATTAGGACCACTGAAATCTATATCAGAATTAATTATCAAAGTAGTTAACTTCTATAGATTGAAATGGAAAAAAAAACCCAAACAAGCTTGAAACTGAATGTGTAATTTAATAAGAGTCAGTTGGCAAACCCAGGCTTTTATAAATCTTGTTTTGCAGATTATATTCATGATTTTTTAAAAAATTTTAGATGACAGGCATTTCTTGGGATATCTCTATATCCCATTAATCACCCTACTCATTTTACAAGAAAGAAAATTTAAGCAAAGCAATTACAAAGCATCTTCTGTCTCATAAGGATTGTATTTGACTTCATATGTAACATAGCGATGGCTGATCAAAACTACAGTTTTTGAGTTATGTAATAGTGACAAGATGGGGGTGGGCAATTGATGCTATCTAGAAGAAAGAACTTTGCAAAGGGCTAGAAACGTCATATGCCTGTTCTGTCAAAGCCAAAAAAAAAAAAAGTCTTACAATTATATACTATGACTTTGATATGAGGAAAGACTTCTGGATGCAGATTTACATGTTTAAAAAAAATAAACACAATGACTTCTTTATTCATTTTTTTTTCTTTTTTAGTTTCAAATTTTCTCTCTTGTCCTCCTCCTTCCCTGACCACTAAGAAAGCAAAAAAAAAAGAAATCCCATTGCAAATATATTTAATCCTAAAAAAAATAAATTTGCATTAGACATATTTAAAAAAAAGAAAAATACGAAAGGAAAAAACACATTCCAGTCTATAATATGAGTCCATCAATTCTTTATCCAAAAGTGGATAGCATGTTCTTTGTGAGTCCTTTGAAAATATGATTGATCATTTTGTTGACCAAAGTTACTAAGTCTTTCAGAGTTAATTTTTTTTTAAATTGCAGCTACTGTATAGATTGTTCTCCTTGTTCTATTCACTACATTTTGCATCATTTCATACTGGTCTTCCTAGATTTTTTTGAATCTATCCATCTCCTTCTCTATTTTTTACAGCACAACAGTGTTGTAAGCAATTTTGCAAATTTTGTGTAAATTTTGGATTTTTATCACATTTATAAACTATGTTTCTGTTTGTCTTTCTGTTTATATTTATTATATATAGATTCAGTTTCATTTTCTTTGATCTCTTTAGCTGTGTAGATCTAGCAGGAGGAATGTTGAATCGAACATTTTATAGTTTTAGGGGGGCACAGTTCCAAATTGATTTCCAGAATTTTTTAAAATAAAACCTTTAATATTCAATTGATGTGACCCAATAAATTTGGAAAATTGTTTGTTTTGCTAACATTGCATGATTATTGTATAAAAAAAGTTGAGTCTTTGCTTGTAATCACCTCATCTTTTAGATTATGACAGTCAATTTTGTTTTTAATATTTATAAATACCTTGAATACTCAAGCTATACAAAACAAAGATTTTTTTTAATGGAAGAATCATAACAAAATAGATAATCATTTTATTTTTTACAACACAGAATATTTTTCATTGTTCATTATAAACAATAATTCTATTTTATTTAGATGTTTATATTCTCAAAATAAGAAAGCATATAGAAAAGTAAGTAAAATACTTGAGGTATAACTGAATAATTGAGTAGCTCTTGTGTGAACACAGTGATAGTTGAATACAACAAACCCCAAACACCCATTTTTGTAATGAAATGCCACAAAGTAGTGCTTTGTCTTCCTCCTACCAATGTGAGTTTCATTATTTTCAATATTTTTAGTGAAATTCGTGTTTCAATTGTTTATTCTTTGACCTACTCATTATTTAGGATTAAGTTATTTAGCTTCCAATTAATTTTTAATCTATACTTCAAAAATCTCTTACTGAATGTAACTCATTTCATTATAGTCAGAAAAAGATGCATTTAACATTTTTTATTTTCTTCATTTATGAGGTTTTTTTGGTGCCCCAATTCATGGTCAATGATTGTGAAAGACCACATACAATTGAGAAGTAGGTATACATCTTTCTACTCCCATTCAGTATTACCTGGAGGGCTGTATCTAACTTTTCTAAAATTCTATTCATCTCTTTCACTTATTTCTTTTTATTTGATATTTTTATTTATCTAGGTCTGGGAGAGACACATTGAAGTTTTCCACTAATATAGTTTTACCATATATTCCCTCCTTTAAGAATTTGTTGTTATGACTTTTGCTGCATATATAATAAGTATTGATAATAATTAATTTTAGGGTATATTTAAACAAAATTTAGTTCCTCTTTTTTATATTTTTAAATTAGCTTTATTTTTGCTTTTGCAAAAAAAAAAAAAAAAGTCAGTCACCCTGACCTTTTTTTTTTTTTAATTTCAGCTAAAGGATAATATATCTGCTTCAGTGTCTTATTTTAACATATAATTATTTTAATTCTGTATATCTTTCTATTTCAAGTCTGTTTCTTATAAACAACATATTGTTAAACTCTTATTTCTAATCCAACATGTGAGTTCAACACATTCATATTTACAATTGAATTGTTTTTTTACATTGACTGCCTTACTCTATTAGAGCCTCATCCTGCCCTTGTTCTTTTCTCTTAATCCCTTTCTTTTCTACTTCTTCACTAGGTATGATTGTATATGTGTTCTTCCTCCTTTGAATCAGTTCAGATAGGACTGTTGCTGTTTCACCTCCCCTGCCTTCTCCACTATATAAATTCTTCCTTTTGTAAAATTAATTTCCCTATTCTTCCTCTTCATTCCTCCCCTTTCCCAATTCATGCTTCATTCTCACCCTCACATTTTTGTCTTTGTGATCATACCAACTTAATAGAATTTTTCCTAGGCTCTCAGTTTAATAGATTGTCATAAGATGGTCATAAAATTCTGAAGGTTTATATATTTTTCTCTCCTCACATAAAATATATATTAAAAAATTAACTTTATTTAATACTTTATGAATTCTCACTCGTGTTTACCTTTTTGTATTCCTCTTAAATCCTGTGTTTATATGCCACATTTTTCTATCTATTTATTTTCATCAGGAATGCTCAAGAATCTTCCATTTCATTAAATATTCACATGCCCCCATTAGATTATACTCATTTTTTGTGGTACAGGTTATTCTTTGTTATAATCTCTAGATCCTGCCTTCTGGAATATCTTGTGCCAAATCCCCTGTTCCTTTGGGGGTGGTGGCAGCTAAATCTTGTGTAATTCTTACTGTGTATCAATGGTTCTTGAATTTTTCTTCTGACTGTTTGCATTATTTTCTCTTTGACTTGGGAGCTCTGAAATTTGACTATAAAAATAATTTTACAAAACTTTCATTTTGAGGTTTATTTCAGGAAGTAATCAGCAGATAATTTCAATTTTCACTTTGCTCTCTAATTATAGTATATCTAACTTCTTGAAATATGATATCTATTGATGAAATTAAAGCCATCTATAGTCATATGAAAAAATGTTCTAAATCACTATTGAGTAGAGAAATGCAAATAAAAATAACTCTGAGGTACTGACTGATTAAAATGAAAGGAAGAGATAATAATAAATGTTGGAGGGATTGTGAGAAAACTGGGCCACTAATGCATTGTTGATGGAGTTGTGAAATGATCCAACCATTCTGGAGAGTAATTTGGAACTATGCCCAAAGAGCTATAAAACTGTGCATATCATTTGATCCAGCAGTGCTACTCCTGAATCTGTATCCCAAGAAAATCATAAAGAAGGAGGAACGGATGCAAAAATGTTTGAAGCAGCTCTTTTTGTAGGGACAAAGAAATGGAAAATGAATAGATGACCATTCAATTGAGGAATGGCTGAATAAATGACAATATATGAAATAATATAGTATTTTTGTTCCACAAAAAATGATGAACAAGCTGAAAGGCCTTTTTAATGCCCTGGAAAGAAAGACCTGGAAAGATTTACACATGATGCTGAGTGAAACAAATAAAACCAGTAATATATTGTACACAGTAACAGCAAGATTGTGTAATGATCAACTATGAAAGACTTGGTTCTTCTAAGCAGTTCAATGATCCAAGGCAATTCCAATAAACTTTAGATAAAAAATACCCTTGGCACCCAAAGAGAGAACTATGGAGACTGAATATAAACACATTATGTTCACTTTTCCTTCCTTTTCTTATTTTTTTCTCTCATGTTCTGATTTTTTTCTCCAACATGACTCAAAGAAATGTGTATTAAAAAATAACGTATGTATATATATATATATATGTATATACATATATATATATATATATATATATCAAGAAAAAAAGAAAGCAATAAAATGGGACTGGATAATATAACTTTCAGGGACCTTCTTTCTTCCAATACAAGCTCAAGGGTTCCTTGGGATCTCTTCCTACCCCAGCACAACCTCAGAATCTCAGGGCTCAAAGGGATTTTGGTAGCCGCTATCTGAATTGCAACCTGTTCTACAACAATTCACTTGCCATGTTTCTAGCCTCTGCTTCAAGAGGTCTAGTAGTAGAGTGTATCCACCCCCAGCAAAATAGAAGTCTTATTGATATGCTTTTCCTTGTTGATGTAGATGATTTTTCCCCCTGTTCTCCCTCCATATAGCTCAGTTTTAAAAAATAAATTCAAGTATTAAGTGCAGCAACTAGGATATGAGATACTATACAAATTAGGTTTTATATCTCATGGCAATATACAAATCATGAAATTAAGCCTTTGCAGGGGTCACCTCACCTATCTCTTTTGCTAACCAGAAATACCAAAGCTCTCTTTGTCCAAAAGCTAGGTAGCCTATTTTTGAAGATATCTGCAAGTACAGAGTGTTATGTTCCCAGTTTAACAATCTGATTTTCACACCCCATAGAAATCTCTGCATATATCTGTGATATATACATTCAGATGCACAGCTAAAATATTCAGATATACATAATAAGTCAAACTAAGAACTTTGTTTTGACCTAAAAGTACCTCATTAGTGCAGATGTCCAAGATAGACAGCTACAAACTCTTTAAGGGCTGAGGGCATCAAAGGGCACTCATATTCATAGACTAACAAATGGATTATGAAATCACTGTGAACATGAAAATATTATCCTGCCAATCTAATTGGTATGTACATGCTGCCAGGTCTTTGTATTACTACTGCTATAATTATTGCCATAACCATGAGCCCTTCAGACTCTTTGGATGAAAGACTTGCAGAGGAAAGATAATCTTTTCTGGGGTTTGCTCTGTGTATTTGAAATTCTTTTTTAACCTTTTCTTCTTATTTATCCAACTCATTTGAAAAGATGAAATACTTATTCTAATGTAAGGAAAGAGGCTGTTGTTGTGGAAAGAGGTGAAGAAAAAGAAAGCTTTAATTTGGATCTCTTTCTTTGTTCCTTCCCTCTACCTCTTCCTCTTCCCCATTTCCCGTGTTTCCATTCCATTTCAAGTTCTATGATTAATGGAAACTTCAATTTTTCAGTCTGTCCAGCTTTTTCTCTTTACTTCTTTTCTTTTCTTTTCTTATTCTTAAGCTTCTCTGTTTCATTTTCAGTCATTATTCTTTTATTCATTCCCTCCTTCTGTTTCTTTTTGCTCTTAGAGAATGTATTTCAGGTTATATTGTCTCTAAGAAGCTTTGACAGCCCCTTTGCATCACTGTAACCAAGGATTACTTAGGTGGAGGACTAAAGTACACCTGGATTTTTGGTCCTTCTTTAAATGTAGGAGAAAGTTATTGTAGGAAAAGTTTTTGTAGGAGAAAGTTTTTATTTAGTATTGTGAGTTCATGAAATAATCATCTAACACAGAGCAATAAATGAATTTTTACATTATACTGTGACAAATGAACAGATCAAATCTAGGACATGTTAACATCTGTGTCCTCAAAGATTGATTTGAATACCAGCTTCAAACAAATCAATACATGTTTGCTCTATTCACTTTATCTTCTTTGGACTATCATTATTTCTTGTACCAACCCATTTCCATTTTTTTTACCTAGCTATTTACTTGTTTTATGATCCTAGGAAGCTGACTTCTCTTGACCTCAGTTTATTCATCTGTAAAATGAAGGGGCTGGTTTAGATAATCTTTAAGGTTCATTTCAAATCTATTTCTATCATAACATGGGATTCTTTAGAGATAATGAGATATTCCAGATGTAGCCATTAGAGAATGATGTGTTTATAGAAATACTGAAAAGCATCTTCAGGAATATTCATAATTATCTGAAAGAGGCTTGATTCTGGAAGGAAGGAAGGAAGGAAGAAAGGAAGGAAGGAAAGAAGGAAAGAAGGAAGAAAGAAATGAAGAAAGGAAGAAAAGAATAATTGCTATTTTGACTGTGACAAGCAGTTGTACAGACAATCGCTGTGGTGGTACCTTGGGTTTTTTGTCTATGTGTGTAATGCAACTTCAAGGTCAGTATCTAAAATGAATACATACATGCACACACATGCACACATACATACACATATTACAACATTCATACACTAAAGGCAGATGACTCAATGGGCTTATATTTATGAAGAAGAAAAAAAAGCAGTCTAGGAATCATGTAAGACTTTTAAGGACCACAAACTTCTCCCTGAAATAAAGACCTATCTTTTTAAGCATCCTTCTTTTGTTGATAATATATTCCTGTAGGTCATTTAAATTGCAAGTGCTCTTTAAAGGGCAGTGGACAAGCATATGACAGGCATGTTTATATTATTAGCATTTTATTTTTTTTTCCTTTTAAAAAAATTTCATTATTTCATTATTTATTTAATTTTAATACACGTTGCTTTATGAATCATTTTGGGAGAGAAAAATCAGAACAAAAAGGAAAGAACATGGGGGAGGGAAAAAACAGACAAAAAGAAATGAACATAGTATATATTGATTTATATTCAATTTCCATTGCTCTTTTTTCTGGATGCAGATGGAATTTTCTATCCAAAGTTTATTGGGATTGCTTTAAATCACTGAGCTACTGAGAAGAACCAAGTCTTTCACAGTTGATCATCGCCGATTATTGTTGTTATTGTATACAGTGTTATTCCTAGTTCTGCTTGTTTGCTCAGCATTAGTTTGTCTTTCCATGCCTTTCTAAAATCAGCTTGTTCATCCTTTTTTATAGAACAATAATATGCCATTATCTTTACGTACCACAACTTATTTAGCCATTCCCCAATTGATGGACATCTACTCCTTTTTCAATTCTTTGCTACCACAAAAAGAGCTGCTATAAACATTTTTGCACATGTGGGTCCTTTTCCCTCCTTTATGATTTCTTTTTTTTGTTTTGTTTGTTTGTTTTGTTTTGTTTTGTTTTTTAATAACTTTTTATTGATAGAACGCATGCCAGGGTAATTTTTACAGCATTATCCCTTGCATTCACTTCTGTTCTGATTTTTCCCCTCCCTCCCTCCACCCCTTCCCCCAGATGGCAAGCAGTCCTTTACATGTTGAATGGGTTACAGTATATCCTAGATACAATATATGTGTGCAGAACCGAACAGTTTTCTTGTTGCACAGGGAGAATTGAATTCAGAAAGTATAAATAACCCGGGAAGAAAAACAAAAATGCAAGCAGTTTATATTCATTTCCCAGTGTTCTTTCTCTGGGTGTAGCTGCTTCTGTCCATCTTTGATCAATTAAAGCTCTCTTTATCGAAGAGATCCACTTCCATCAGAATACATCCTCAAACAGTATCGTTGTTGAGGTATATAATGATTCCTGGTTCTGCTCATTTCACTTAGCATCAGTTCATGTAAGTCTCACCAGTCCTCTCTGTATTCATCCTGCTGGTCATTCCTTACAGAACAATAATATTCCATAACATTCATATACCACAATTTACTCAACCATTCTCCAATTGATGGACATCCTTTCATTTTCCAGCTTCTAGCCACTACAAACAGGGCTGCCACAAACATTTTGGCACTTTATGATTTCTTTGGAATAGAACCCAGTAGTAGCACTGCTAAATGAAAGAGTATGCACGGTTTTATAGCCCTTTGGGCATAGTTCCAAATTGCTCTCTAGAATGGTTGAATCATTTCACAAATCTACCAACAATGCTAAGTGTCTCAGTTTTCCCACATCCCCTCCAACATTTTATCATTATTTTTTCCCATCATCTTAGCCAATCTGAGATGGGTGGTACTTCACAGCTATTTTAATTTGAATTGTTCTTATCAATATTGATTTAGAGTATTTTATTCATATGATTATGGAGGGCTTTAATTTTGTCATTTGAAAATTGTCTGTTCATATCCTTTGACCATTTATCAATTGAGGAATGACTTGTATTCTTACAAATTTGATAGAGTTCTTTATATATTTTAGAAATGAGACCTTTATCAGAAACACTGGCTATAAATTTTTTTCTCAGCTTTGTACTTATCTATTAATCTTGTTTCTGTTGGTTTTGTTTGTGTAAAAACTTTCTGATTTAATGTAATCAAAGTTGTCTTTGCCTTTTATAATGTTCTTTAGTTCTTCTTTGGTCATAAATTCCTCTCTTCTCAAAGATGATGATAGGTAGATTATTTCCGCTCTTCTAATTTGATTATGGTATCATCATTTATGCCCAAATCATGTACCCATTTTGACCTTACTTTGATATGATATGTGAGATGTAGGTCTATGTTGAATTTCTGACATGCTATTTTTCAGTTTTCCCAGTAATGTTTGTGAAATAGTGAGTTCTTATCCCAGAAGCTGGAATTTGGGGGTTTATCAAATACTAGATTACTTTTTTTTAATGGGCCCCCCCTTAGTTTCTAATTCATTCCCACTGGAGACAGAAAAGCTATAAATATTTTTGTACATATGGATTCTTTCCCTCTTGCTTTGATCACATCTATAGTGGTATCCTTCCTGTATCAAACATAATTAAATAGTTTTTTGGGTAAAGTTCCAAATTGCTTTCCAGTGTCACTGGACCAGTTCACAACTCAAACAACATTGCATTAATATATCTATTTTCCCACTGCCCCTCCAGGATCTGTCATTTTTCTTCTTTGTCAACTTTGACAATTTGATGGGTATGAAAAATACTCTCAGTTATGTCAATTTACACTTCTCTAATTAGTGATTTAGATTTTTTTTTCCTTACCTGACCAATGATAGCTTGGTTTTCTTCCTATGAAAACTGCTTGTTCTTATCTTTTAACCTCTTCCTGCTAGATTTTATTTGCAAGATATAGAAGTACTTAAGATTTGCGTGACTTTAGTTTGTACCTTGCAATTTTGCTAAAGTTTTTAATTGTTTCAATTAGTTTTGTAGTTGACACTCTAGAATTCTTTAAGTAAATGATTTCCTATGTAAATTAGACAAGAGATCTTTTTTTTCAGAAAAACTTGCTATTAATCAAATACTAGATTACTAAAGGCATTAATATGTCATGTGTATCTAACCTATACCATAGATCTACTATTCTATTTCTTAGCCAGTTCCAAAAGTTTTTGATGACTGCTGCTTTATAATATAATTTTAGATCTGATACTGCTAAGCCATCATCGTTTGTATCTTTTTCATTAATTCCCTTGAATTTTTTGACCTTTTGTTCTTCCAGATGAATCTTATATTTCCTAGTTCCATAAAATATTTTTTGGCAGTTTGATTGATATGGTGCTGAACAAGTAGTCCAATTTAGGTAGAATTGTCATTTTTATTATATTAGCTCAGACTATCCATGAGCAACTAATAATTTTCCAGTTGTTTAGATCTGACTTTATTTGTGTCAGAAGTGTTTTGTAATTGTGTTCATATAGTTCCAAAACTTGTCTTGGTAGGATTATTAGCATTTTACCAGAAAAACATATAACTAGTTAAAAATTTTGCAGAAAATACAGTATAAAGAATGTCATCAGACCAATATATGACCAAGGGAAGGAGAGAGAAGGAAGTTAAGATGAAGGGAAATATAAGTTGGTTATACATCAAATATTCCATTAATATCCATTCAATGTTAAAAAATGGAAGCAAATCACACTACAGATTCTTTGTGTAGTATTGTGAGAGGATGTAGACAAAAGTTACATGGGGTATGAAAGCACCTGATATATTATAATCTGGATCCAGAAGGAATATCCATAATGATGAGATTCTGGGTCCATCAAAGCATATATACTGTATTAACTATATGGAACTAAATGCTCTAGAACTGAATTATCATGGCCTATGCTATTTGTAACAATGTTATTATAGCCTATACCATTTATACCCTTAGGCCAATGTCTTCCTAGAGAGCTCATTATACCAAAATGGTCTTTAGTTTTTGAAGTCACTGTTTTTATTTTTTGTTTGTTTTTTGGGTTTTTTTATTTATTTGTTTGTTTATTTGTTTGTTTATACCTTTTACTGAAAAGTCATTGTTTTTTGTTTTTCTTACCTTTTACTAATCCATACAGATTCTATATCAGAATTCAAAATGACTGTTAAAAGTTTTGTTCCCCCAGCCCTTTTAGTCACTTCACATAAATATATTAAGTATAAGTATAAAATTGATTTAACAAACATACCATTTATACATTCAAATGAAAGGTTTTCTTGAAAGTCATAATTTTGGTTATTATGGCCATATTGGGAAGCAATGAGAGTGAGAGAAGTGTACATGGTTACAGAGATGGATTTTATTGTGAAGGCCAATCTGAAGAAGTATAGGGGAAAGGTTAAGGTACATAGTATCTAGAAGATATTTAAACGATGTCTAGAAAAATATAGAATGATTAACTGCTTAGAAAGGTCAGAGTTGCAAAAAAATGGAGCACTCCAAAGATTGAAAAAAAAATTTTTTTTTCAGAACTTGCTATGTTGGGATGATTTCTATTGTCTGACTCCTGCATTTTTATATACCAATTTATGTAGACCTGACTTCCTTAGAGTTCTGATTTCTTGCAGTATCTAAATGCATCTAAATTAGGAGGTTGTGTATTTATTCCAAGGATTCCACCATTATTCAAAACATCTTTGCAACACCCTTTTTGAAATTGTCTTTAATGTCAGTTTAGAAGCTATACAGAGAGTGTTATTTTACAATACTATGTAGAATTTGTCCATAAATGATGTTATCCAGCTTAAAAAATGACCTTATTCTCGAGGCTTGAATATGAATGAACTTTGAGTAATAGATGATCAGATCATAAAGATTTGTGCAAAAGCTCTGAAGACAATAATCAAAAAAATATTTTGACTTTGATAGCATTATGGAAGAAGTGTATGCCTTTGCAGAATGACTACTTTGAAAGATACAGTAGTTTTCTTGAACATAGAAATTCTTTTCAAGTCCAACTTTGAAGACTGTAACAACTAAGCATGGTGAATCTAGGTCCCTGCCTGTTGTTATATTGATTGTGGAGTAATGTCATATTGATCATGGAGAAAAGAAATAAGAAGAACATTAAGGAGAGCCAACAAATATATGATGGACCTCAGTCATAATACTCTGATCCTAATTCTCATTAGTGGTTTGAATTTAAGCTTATGCATTACTCATAATGTATTACAGATTTATTAAAAATCATTTCCTCAGTGTCCTGGTAGTTCATGGATGATCCTCTAATTAGTGGAATTAGAAAATGGTATTACTTCTTTTGATTAATTGACAAATGTAGAGACTGGATATCCTCTGAGATCTGTTGATGTGCACAGAAGGTATATAGATCATTGGACTGATATTCTAAGGGCCAGGGATTGTCCACCCACCCATGTGCATGGAGTGCCTTGTGAAAGTAATTAAGTAACCACCACTCCAGCCATATTTCTCCATGCCCACTGCTTTTCCTTAGCTCAAGTTTCCAATGAATGAATCCAAAATTGCATAATAGACTAATTCACAGTTACATAACAGAATACTCCAAAGTTACATAAGGGAAGGCCTGAAGAATAGGTCATGCCTTCAGCACTTGGCACTCTATGCATGACTAATTCTTAGGCCTAATGTTCATAGGTATTCAGGGTTGTGTCTGGAGTATTTCTAAGTGTGTTGCAGGTCACTGCCTTTCTGGCAGAGTTTGGACACTTAGAAGAGAGTTATTTTAGACAGTTGGAAAGTCTAATAGCCAAAGGCTATCTTCTAAGTTACCTGTGGAAATGTATGCTAGAATAGGAAAGTATAGCTAGTTGAGAGAGATTTTATACAATGTTCTGAAACATTCTCTGCATAAATGCACTTATTGTTGTGATGGTTATTTAAGAATAGTGGGTCGGAAGCATCAGTGAAAATAGGAAGCTTGTTTTGTTTTTGTTATTGTTTTGTTTTGCTTTATTTATTTATTTTTTTAATTCTCAGGAACTCATCCAGATCTATGGTTGCTCTAATGATTTAGCAATCTGTGAGTATCTGATCTACAGATATGGAGTAGAATGAGCAGATTGAGCTACCTCACGTGGTAATCTCGTTGCCAGCTTAGGGAATTGGTTGGGGGAGCCATCTCCCATTTGGTTTCTAAGTTGCTTCTTATTATGGTTCTGTTTCCAGAGGCTAGGCAGAAGGAGGACAAGTGTGCTTTTTTCCTCCCCCCAATTCCAAATCTCACCCACTGGGATGGAAGACAGAGCCAGCTTGTGAGCCTCAGGGTCCATTGCCTGTACCCTAGTGGGGACATAGCATGTTTATGCTTCAGGCTGGCCTGGGCTGAATGTGAAACAGAAAGTTCTGCTTTTATTATGCTTTTCTTGCTGTGAACTCCAAGGGAGTCAAAAGCTTGTGGCTGTCCAATAATGGGAGTAGATGTGTCTAGCGGAGATATCAAACCCAAAAATGCATTTAGGTTCAAGTTTATCCAGTTAATCTATGATGAAAGTTTTGTGAGGGAAGGTCCTCCCCTGCTGTGCATTAGTATACCTGACCTCAACTATTACTTTCTTTTGAGATGCTAGGGATTTGGAAACCAATGTGTAGTTGAAAATGACAATATGGGAAGACCTTATAAGAAAGTTCCTGTCGCTTAATGGCCTACATCTAGCTTTTCTCCACCACCACCTGCCTTTTCTCTGTCTCTCTCAAATAGCGTTTGCCTCTTGGTAACGCCAGCCAGCTCACCTCGTTAAGCTGCTGCATTGGAGACCTAGGGATTGATGGCAGGCAGGTTTAATGTGGCTCTCACCGAGCAGTGAAGTGCGGCGTGTGGGAGGCTGCTGGGGTGATATTACCGCAGGCTCAGGCAGAGGCAGTTGATTGAAGTTGCCATGAATTGACAGCTAATGGAGGAGCTTTCTTTGATAGCTCTTTCATTTCTGGTACAGCTGGATTAAAAAAAAAAATCTCGACATGAAGGGAAGGTTTTCTTTTTAATGATTTCTTTTTCTTATGCCTTTTATTAACAGATGCTTTCAGGGTATTCCAGCAGCATTACAATAGCTGATGAAAAACCTGCATTAATAGTTTTCTAACTCCTCCCCCTTTTGGTAGCATCCTTCTAAAATACCAGGCTTTAAGATGGTGAAAGGCAAGTACTACCCGTCATGAGCTAGAAATAGGCTATACCCTACTACCTCTGAATAGTATGGGGGTGGGAAGGGGAGTAAAGATCAAGACTAGAGAGCTGTGAAATATTTCCCCTGCAAAAATAAAAATGTCAGTTCTGGACTGGCTGGAAAAATGCCCAGGATGTGCAGGCAGCAAGTGGTATCGATCATGCTTTGGCAAAAGGGAAGAAAAGGACTGGAATAGCAGGCATATCTGGGAAGCAAGACTTACAGTTAATGACTGGCAGCTCTATGTGTGGGGCCCTGAACTACAATAGTGAGGGATAGTGTATTCCAAGTGTTACAGATCATTGATATAGAGAATGAGTACATCCAGATAAGTAAAAAATAAATAGAGCCCTAAAGAACACCTTTAGTGCCCTCAGTTCAACTCAGGCAAATTCAGTTTTGGGAATAATTGAAAAGATTTCAAGGAGAGATTATGGTTCTCAGGATAAAAAGTCCACTTCTGGGGGAAATATCAGTCAGCACTTAAAGGCTTGGGAAGGATACCACCAGAGCAAGACAGGACCACCCTAGGGAGGAGCTCACATGGAGGTATGTCAGATAAGGGAAAAGAAGTATAACATTTGTTAGCTTAACATATTAACTAATTACTCTTATTAGAGGACTGCTTAGTTGTATCATTTCTGTGAATTGAAATGCAATCTCTATCAGCATCCTCTAAATGTTGATGTCCTGGGGCAAAATTCCATTGCCCTAACCTAGCTCCAGCTCTGAGAAAAAGTCAAATAGGATTTGCAAGGGCACAGCTTAGTTGAGGAAAACTATATATTCTTGCCCCTTCTGGCAATCTGCTCCTTCTTAAACTGATCTTGTTCAAGGAGGAAAGTCATATGGAGACCTAAATAAGGAAAGTGGTTAATGCTGCACTTGATGAATCCTTTACAGAGGAGCAGCCTTTACATCTGCCCCTCCACAGAAACATATCCTGCCACAGAATATTATCTTCTCATCTTCTCTGCCATATGTTCAGGCAATCTGTGTTTCTCAGTCTATATTAATATAGACTGATTCAAAGACAGTGATAATTAGTGGACTAAGCAACAACCTGGAAGCTTATTCGGTGGGTGTGAGTTCTAATTCAGTCTCTTACATTAGGTTGCTAGTGTGATCTTCATAAAAGTTTTATTGAGTCAGGTACAAGTCATTCCCTTCCCATATGGAGATACTGGTTGAGAAAACTGCTAAATATAAGTGTGTATGTGGATGTCTGTATAAAGTATTTTGTAATTGTTTTTGATGGAAAGATAGTAGGTGTTCATTTATTAAGTAGTCACTATGTGCCAGGAACTGTGTTAAGTATTCAAGAAAGAGAAGAAGGAGGGAATAAACATTTATATAACACCTACCATGTTCCAAGCATGATGCTAAATATTATCACATTTACTCCTACTATGTGTGTTGGGATTGTGTGAATTTTAACTCCTTTGATTATCAACACAACCCTGTCTTTATTACTTCCATTTTATAGTCCAAGAAACAGACCAATGGCAATTAACTGACCCAAAGTCATACAATTAGTAATTGTTTAAGGTCAAATTTGCACTTGGGGTTCTAGGCACTGTGCTCCATCCACAGAACCTCCTAGCTACTCTGCCATAGGATATAATCAGAAGTAAGACAGTCTCTGTTTTCAAATCGAGTAAAACTTCATGTGTGTGTATGTGTGTATCTACATAAATACACACACACACACACACACACACACACATATATATATGTTTTATATGTAGGTATATTATAGAAGAGGTAGAGAGGAAGAAAAAGAAAAATTCTAGTCATAAGGGAGATAGAGCATGCCTGGGGCCCCTTTTGAAATAGTGATGCAGGCAGCTAAATCAATCACCAATGAACAAATCAAGGCCTCAAGGTAGGGTTTTCTCCAGGATGCTAAGGCATCATTCAGTAAATGTTCACCAGAGGGAGAAAAATCCTTCTGTAATGACTGAGGAGCTACTAAGACTAAGAAAAAACATGACTTAGAAGCAATAAGTAAGTGTAAATGAATCAAACTTTCCTTTAATAATGGAAATAATTAGAAAGATCTTTGTATCTTTGAGAATATATTAAAATAATTCATCAAGAAATCAATGAAGATCAGGATGACAGAAGGGCCACGCTGACAACAAAAAGCTACAATTATGTCTTGATTCATCATCTCCTGCTATCATAAAATCTTGGAGTTGGAAGATATCTTTCAAGAAAGCTGTACCTAGGGTAGGAAAAAAAAAACAGATTTTTTTTCAGAGTACTGAAATTTAGAAGATAATTTTAACACTCTTTCTAGCCATAGAGACAGGTAAACTTCACAAGTAGTTAGCAAGAATCATGTAGGAAGATAGGATGGTTGATTTCCTTTGCAGATGATCCCACCTGTTGACCTCTAGCCATGGTTTCTTAGTGTTCTGAGCTCTCCTCCTCTGACCACTCCTCTTCATCTCCTTTGCTGTCTCCTCATCTATATTATACCTCAAAATTAGGTGTTCCCCAGCCTATCCTAAACCATCATGTCCATCTATACTTCTTAGGTAACTCCCTCAGCTAGCACAGTTTAAACTATCATCTCTATGCAGATGACTTCAGCTCCCACAGGTTAACTGTCACCTCTATCCCAGTGACTTCTAGATCTACACATCCGTCTCCAATCTCTCTCCTGAGTTTTAATACTCATATCACCAATTGACATATTATTGACTGAAATTAGATATTTCAAGCTCAAAGATCTGGACATATTTAAACATAATGTACTCAAAACTCATTATTTTCCTGACAAACTTATTCACCTTTCACATTTCCCATTTCAGTAAAAGACTATCATACATCAGTCTCAAAGCTTTTTATCTGCCACAACTCCTCACATTCCCTTATCCCACATTTCCATTCGATCACCAAATCCTACTGTTGTTATCATTATAGCATGTCTTGTCTCCCTTCTCCCTTCCCTTCTTACTTAAACTCCCACTTTACTTCAGATGGTCCTCATTACCTCTTCCCTGGATTATTTCAACAGCCTCTTAAATTAGTCTTCATGTCTCAAGTCTCTCCCTACTCCTTCATTCTATGCCAGAGTAATTTTCTTTAAGCACAGATCTGAACATGTCACTTCCCTACTTAATCAACTCTAGTGGCTCCCAACTGATTCTGGGCTGAAATATAAACGTCTATGTTTAGCTTTTAAAACCCTTTTAAACCTGACTCCAACCTATCTTTTCAGTGGGTACTACTCTCCTTCTTACACTCTATGATATATCCAAACGGCCTTTTCCATAATTCTTCACAAGATCTTCCACCTCCCATCTCTGCCTTTTCTTTGATCATATCTCATGCAGGGCATCTTCATCTCTGCCTAATTAAATGTATTTCTTCCTTCAAGATGCAGCTTAAAGGAACATAATCTTTTCTGATCCTTATTCCTACCAAAGTAGTTTGTATTTAACTATGTCTATTTATTAATTTTATATTTATTTTGCATATACCTACAAAAGTATTTGTCATCTCTTTTAGAGTGTGAGCTCCTTGCAATTAAGGCCTGTCTCGTTCTTTACATTTGTATCCCTAATACTTAGGGAGATGCCAGGTAATAGCAGGTATTTAATATAAATTCTGGGTTGATTAATTGATCTCATTAAATTGAACTAAAATCTGTTTGCCTTTGCTTTTCATCCATTGATCCTGGCATTGTATCACCTAATATTAGCCTAAGCAAAAGAAGTGTAGTTATTATTATAAATGGCAACCCTTTGAGTATTTGATATCATTAATCATATCTCTTCTTTGTCAACAAGCTTTAAAGTATTCCTCATATAGAAAACAGTGTGAAAAATAGAGAGCCACTAAAAGAAATAAAAAATCAGGTATTTACTTTTAGTCTTAATAATCAAAACCCCCTATTCCTTTAATTGATACTCCTATGTCATCTTTTCCTAAATATATGGCAGGGTCAGGGATAGATACTATTTTATTCATGATAGAACTATGTTCACCTTGCCATCCTCAAAGACCATAGAAAGTTTCTTCTGCCCCATACTGCTTCGTGGGGGAGTAGAATAGCCTTCATCTCTGGTCTTATCTAGAGAGAAAGAAGAAAGAGGTAGAAGAACTAACTGGGTAGAGTGAGTTTACTGTATAATGGTGCCATGGGTCCCTAACCTGGACATCTGTGGAGCATCTTTGATCTACAAAAAAGTACAATATTCTAGGGTTTTACATTTTATAGGAACTTGAGTGTACTGTAGAAATTTCAAATAATATCTTCTTTAGTAGGAATCTGAAGCATACCAAAGTATCATCATGGATATATCTTTTTTCTGTCCTTTTGTCTCCATAATTGAGTCTGATTATGAGATAACTTCTCTTTCATTCAAATCTATTTCTTTCTGGTTGAAGCCGTACAAATAGTTTTGTTTTCAGGTGATTCTCTCCCTCTCCTGCACCTTTCCTCCCTCTCTCTCTCTGTCTCTGTGTCTCTCTGTTCTGTCTCTGTGTCTCTCTGTATCTGTCTCTCTGTCTTTGTGTCTCTGTGTGTCTGTGCCTGTCTGTCTCTCCCTTTCAGTGGAAAAGTGAAAAATATCTTATAGACCCTCCAATGCCTATCCTTCCTTGTCCTCTCATTTTTTTTATTTATCATGTCCATTTTGACTTCTCTGATGCTGTTATTGCTGTTACTGAAAAAGTCCCTATGTCTTAGAAGCCTTTTTATGTTTTTCTTTGCATTCTGTTGTTGTTTCTTCATGGTAATATTGCTGTATCTGTCTATATGGAAGATTTGGCAGATCATGGCAGTAGAATCTGGTACAAGGAAGCCCAAGTCTACATCAGTACCAGACACACAGTAGGCTGTCCAAAATAATGTTATCCTTTAAAGCCAATAAACACATTCACAACAGTTTAAACAGTTAAATGGAGAAAAGTATCTGATATCCAAACCCTCACATATTCAAACTATCCTATATACAAAACAGATATGACTTGTTTCTTTTCCAAGTCCCAGCCTATTTTTTGCTTCTTTCCAGGCTTTTCAAAGAATCTCATTTTTTATAAGTCTTATTTGGGTACTTTTAGCTTAAGTCTGCTCCTGCTGCTGCTAGCATTGTTACTTGGACTGTTACTGCTGTGCTGTAATATGCAATGCTCAAGTGTTTCTGCTAAAACAAAACAAGGCAATGTTTCAAATGATCAAAGAACCACTGGTATTTGTAAAGAAAAAGAGAGAGAGATAGAAACAAAGAGACAAAATGAGACAAAGAGAGACACAGAGAGGTATATAGATGGAGTCAGAGAAAAAGAGAGTGATACAGAGAGAGATGGGAGTGGGGGGGGGGTGGAATTGAGGGACTATGAAGCCATGTGCTGTAATGATAAAAAGCTGGTCTTAGAGCAAGGAAGTCCTGGGTTTAAATCCTGTTTCTACTGGTACAAATCATTTAACCATTCATTGTAACGTCACTTTATAATATTATATGCTACAGAGAAGTGCTAACCAATATTCATAGGGCTTCCTAAAGGGGTGCTCAGGGAACTAGTGAAATTCCATTACACATACACACACATATATACACAAACAGAACAATCACTTCTCCATTACACTGCTCTACATAACTTTTTTTTTCACTTTGAGATCAATTTGTAGCTCATGCATAGATGATACAATTAATAATAGCCTAAGTTTATTAAGAAAGTTGCAGATTGTCTAATTTGATTTTCACAACTCTTGGTCAAGGATGACTAGGTGAGGTTCACAGATGAAGACACTTGGAGATTTGGGACTCAAGCTCATTTAATTGTTTTTTGTACTATAACATGATAAGTTGTGAAAGCATAGTGACTCAGTATTTTGATTTGCTATAGGAGATCTACAAGGAATAATCAAGAGTTTTGTATTATGAAAAAATATCTTGTGAATCTTGTCTCTATAAATATATCATCATAATAATCATTGCTATCATGATCATCCTCCTATTGAGTTTCAAACCAAGATCAGATGTGTGTGGAAGGAGAGAGCCTTGAAAGCAAGTTCCAAGTCAAGTGCTTCTGTTTGATCACTCTCAGTCACCTTCTCTGCCTCAGTTTCTTACTTTCCAAAATAATGGCACCCAATAGATCAAGTCCTGAACATTTTTACTGAAATTACAAGTCTATAAGTATTTGATAGAAAGGATGCTCAATTCCTCCATGTTTCATACTTCATGCCAAGGAATGACAGCAACATCTCTCAGATAAATCAATAGATGGGTCTGTAATTATCTTCTTGTTTCCTTACCCTGGAGCTACTAAGACTTTTTCTATAAGTTCACAAACTTAGATTTCCTCTCCAGTCATTTCCCAATATATTCTGCCCCACCACTAACTGACTCTGATTCATAATAAAGCTAGTCTTAGCAGGGCTATTTTCTCCCCACTCCAAAGCCTCTTTTATCTTTTTTTGCTATTTTACAATAACTGATGGAAGGTGTTGCCTAAATGCTGTGGCTTAAAAGTTTTTTTCTTCAAGTTCATATTGGTCTGTGGAAGAATGTAATAGGAAATCAAGATACTTCAAATACAACAAAGAAGTTTCATTAAACAAAGTAAGTGATAAGGTCAATAAGAACCAAGTAAGATTTGCTCTGGATAATCCACCATTGAGAATGAACTATTATTAACAAAATGCTTCATATCATATCTACACTTTGTATCTACCTTCAAGCCTTACACAGTGCCCTGCTCACCATGGAGGCTTAATGAACATCTGTTGAATTGAATCAAATAATCAAGGAAAGATCTGCTATTTAGTTAGAAGCAATAAATCTCGTGGCTCAATTTTAATTTTAATTGAAATTTTAATAATATCTGATCACTGTAGTTTAATTTCAAGGTAACATTAGTGTTAAGTTTGAGGACTGGAGAACTAACTAGATGTAGACATCTAGAAGTCTAGAGACTTGCACAATACTTTTCCTTGCTTCTCAAAATTATCTTAGCTTCCATGACACAAGGAATGGAAAGACCTTAGTTATAATCCCATTTCAACTAAATGTATTGTGTAAGTCTTTCTTCCCTCATTTGTAGGATGTTTATAATCCCTTCTTTATTTGAGGGTTATATTCTGGACCAGATAAGCCTTTTGTTTTCCATTTTGAGAGCTAATAATGACTTGCTACGATATCAACACCAACATTTCCCCAAATAGTCTGTATTCTGAAACATTCTCCCTGTTATGCCTTAGAAGTGTCAAGTTCAAAACACAAAACTTTAACTCCAGGCTTTAGACTGGAAGGAGTCTATGGCCATGAGATAATCCCTTAACTCTCAACCATGTCAAATTTCTAATTTGTTCCAAAGGCTTTGTTACCCTTTGGCCACTTAAGTAAGAGTTTATGATGTAAACCTGATATTCTTCCTCCTTCCCTCCTTTCCCCTCCCCCCAAGATTACAGTTTACTTAAACAATTTCTAAGGAGTTTCAGTTGAACTGGATTCACTGAGATTGAATAAGAATTCCAGGGGAAGATTCCCTTTAGTTTTTCAATTAGTTCTAAAGTTAGTGCTTAAGTTTTGTTAAATGGAAGCTCCTTGCGGAGAAAGATTGTCTCATTCCTATCTTTACATCTCAATCAAATATCTAGTTTAGTGACTTTTTTTTCTTCTGTCTCCTTCCCAAAAGACTATTTGTTTCTGTTTCCCCTCACCTACTCTCCTTATCAGTCCTCCCATGTTCTTATAGTTCTGTCCCCTCCTATTTCCCTGTTAGGCAAGATGAATTTTCATACTCAACACTATGTGATCAACAAATATTTTTCCTTCTTTGAACTAGTTCAGATAAAAATAAGGTTCAAGCATTTCTCACTCCCCACAGACATACTCAATTTTACTCTCCATTGTAAAAAACTTTTTTTTTTTGCATGTCTCTTTTATGTGAGATAATTTTCCTCATTTTTTCCTTGTTCTTTCCCCTTTTTCTATGTGTTCTGCTCACCTCTAGGAGTGAGGTATATATCTGGTTCAGTCTTGTAACTTTTATGTTCTTTTACTTTCAGAGCTACATCAGGTTTCCTGTAAATTTGCAATGCTTCCAAGGCGGTATGATATTGAGAGATTTCTAGTCACTGCCTTCTTGGTCTATGTTTTTGTTCTTATCCAAGTAGGGTCCATACTTCCTTGTGATCACAATCACTCTAGAACTGTGACTCAGAACTGGATAATGGGAGTTGCCATGTGGCACTCAAACCAGAACACAGAGCTAGCAAGATAACCTCTAGGATTCCTTTCTGACTAGGTGTTCAGTCCCTTTACTGAGGATACTAGGCACTTTTGCACCATTGCTGCAGCTTCCAGGCCCTAGAGTTTGGCTGCTTCCACCCATCATACCACAGCCAATCCCTAATTCAGTATCCATAGACCTGTCTTTCTCCAATCTACCCTGAGCTGGAAAAATGACTCAGAATGGCTTTTTGTTTGTTTTCCAACTGAGAATTCTATTTGTCATGCTTTATAGAATTGATTAGAGGGATGATTGGGAAAAATGGTTACCATCACTCTACCATCTTGGCTCCCTATAATAGAAAGTCAAAAAAATTTAATAACATCTTTTGGTTTTTATATCACTGTAACTTTCTGGTATATTATTCCCTTGCCCCCTTCCCAGAGAACTCTTCTATATAGCAAAGAATAAAAAAAAAAAGAAGGAAAAAAGTTCAACCAAACTAACTGACCTATCAATAGTATCCTATACCTGTAATCCCCCTTCCTCTGCAAAGAAGACAGGGACATATGTTTACATAATTCTTCTTTGGGTAGAAATTTGGTCATTTTAAATTTTAATATCTTTCCATTCATATTATTGCAAATATTTTTGATATTGTTTTTCTAGTTGCTTCTTTCACACTGCATTAGTTCATATGTGTATCTTTGTATTCTTCATATTCATTGCTTCTAATAGCAGAGTTACATTTCATTACATTTAAATATCACAATTTCCATAGTCACCAGTAATAAGAATTTAACAAATGCTTATTGATTTGTTTGTGAAATCTAAGTATTAACTTAGTTACTCATTCCCCAAATACCACATACAAACCCATGATAGATTATCTCAACATTTGTGGTTAATATTAAAAAGCTGCATATTTGAAAGTATAAAACTGGCAGTCTACCTTTGCAGTAATAGTGTATGGTTTAGTGTAATAACAATTCTTCACAACATAGTATTATCAAAGCTTTTACACATTCCCTAGTCCAGCCCCTCATTAACTGATAAGAAAACTGAAAGCCAGAAGAATAAAGCAACTAATCTGAGGTCATATTAAGTAGGAAAGAGGGATTTGAACCTAGACTATGTGACTTTAAATGCTTTTTTGGTGTTTTTATGAAATGCATTTTAAATTGTAAGTGAATTGGTCTTTTTTAATAATAACAGTACAATCAACCAAAGACAGCTGTACTGATAGAATAATATTGATATGGCCTTATTTTAGATGAAACGAAATACTTTATAACCCTGTAGCAACTCACTGATATCAGAAGATAAATTATCATTGAGAACAAGTTCAACTCTCACTGTTTCAGTCATAGTGCCTTTGTTCCCTAAAGAGCCTCTGGCAAGAGAGTATTGTCAGGAATGTATAATTACCATGAACCTTAATCATCATTGCATACCAAGGGAAAACTACTGATATTTGCTTAAATGTAAAGAAGATTTTGGTGTCTACTAGGTGCATGACACATTGTTAGATGGGGGGGGGGGGCAGAACCAACTTCAAAGTATCACAAGAATCTAGAAGGCGAAAGTGGTCTTAGTGGCAATTTGTTAAATATGTTCAAGATTCCTTTTTATACAATTTTCAAACAAATGTAGAGCATCTGTTTGAAGATCTTCAAAGAAAGAGAACCCAGTACCTCCTGAGTGAATGTTTTCCAAGTTGTTTGGTTTTGTTTTTTCTTACATTGGACTTTCTCTTCACTTTTCTCTCATTGTTCATAGTTCTGTCATTTGAAGCCAAATAGAAAAAAAATCTAATCTTTCTTCAATATGACAACTTATAAATATTTAAATTTAACTTGTCTATTTTCCCAAAGCCCTCACCAATTCCTTTTGAATGTTCCTATGATTGCCAGTCTTATCAATGACCTGGTCACTATCTTCAGATTTTATCTATGTTTTCTTAAAAAGTGGGTGAGTCAGAATAGAAATTTTTGTCCCAGTTGTGGCCTGAACAGGGTAGAGTGTAATGAAAGTATTTTCTCTCCCTTTCTAAACACTGACTTCTTTTACTGTGACATAAAATTTAGCTTCTTTTACACATTAGGTCAAACTATTGGCTCACATTAAGCATGTACTTTTAAAAGAATTTCAGATTTTTTCATAATAATTATTGTTGCCTGAGTCAGCCTGATGTGTTGAATAGCCTAAGAAGCAAAGTCAGAAGGACCTAGAAATGAGTTTCAGTTTTTACATATATTGATTGTATGATGCTGAACATGTCACTTAATCTTCCAGTGATCTAGGACACTCTCTAAAAATTAAAAGTTACAGAAATAATGCTGACATGCATGGCCGAGGATTTCTCATTGAGGGTTCCCTATACCAATGAAATCATTGTCTTTGTCCCCATTCTGATTGTTGCCTTAGCTCCACCTTTCAAGTTCTGTCCTTCTGAAGTTGATTTTTTGAACCCATGTAGAACTTTACATCTGTGCCTACTGTATTTTATCTTATTCAATTTAACCCATCACTTTAGTCTGTCAGGATCTCTTTGAATCCATATTTTGATGCTCAACTTATTAATTCTCTCTAAGCTTCAAAAGCTGACAAGCATGCCATCTATTACTTCATAAAAATATAGAACAGCACAAGGCAAATGGCAGCTCCTTGAGGCTCTCTCTATTCTGACATTTACATAATCATTCATACCTAATATTTGGATCTAGTCATTAGTATATTTCTAAATCTATTTAACTGCACATAAATATTTAGTCTACATCGCCATATCTTGTCCATAAGAACAGAATCAAAGACCTCATCAAATAGTTTGATAAAGTCTAACTTTACTAGGTCTATAGTAGTTTCCACTCTATCAGTATAATTACATTGTCAATAAATAACACCACCAAAGGAAATAAGATAAATATGGCATGAGTTGTTCTTATTGAAGTCATGTTAACTTTTGTTATCCATGGTCCTCTTTCTAATGGCTTACAAACTATCTCTTTAATAATATTGATTGTCATTGTAAACCAGGATTTAAATAAATATTAATAAAGGATACAAAAACATGAGTCACATGTAGCACATAAAAAGCATTGGGGTGATTAGAATCAGTAGCTGAGAGAAAGAAGAAACACACAAAGGCACCAGGATCTCATACCTGTTGCTGAGTCCTAGGAAAGTAGTTTGGAAAGAGGCTGAGAAACAACTAGCCTTGTAAATAAATAAAATTCATAAGCTAGAGAGAACAAGAATTGAGGGACATTAAGAATAACATCTAGCAAAAAGGACCTGGTCACAAATTAAGGGGACACTAGTTAGAATCAAGTGATTTATTGTTGAGTCCATTTTATCCTTACAAAGTTCCCCTATAATTGGTGATTGTTTCCTATCTTCTTACTATCCCTAAATGTTGTTCCTTGTATTCTATAGTAGACTCTTAAAAAACAAAATATAAAAAGAATCTGGTATATTTTCAAGGAGCAGGAGAGGAGAAGAGTTTTATTACGAATTAAGTTCAAATTTCATTTGAACTTATCACAGTGCTTGACACATAGTAGGTGTTTATTCCCTTACCTTCCTCTCTAATTATTGGGGAAGCTTCACATGGTACAAGTGAAAGAATGTTAACGTTGGAGTCAAAGGGCCCGGGTTTGATTCCCCGTGCTTTTGCAGCAAAGTGGTTCAGTGGAAAGAGTGCTGGCTGGGCCTGTAGTCAGAAAAACCTAAATTCAAATTCAGCCTCAAATACTCACCAGTTGTGTGACACTGAGCAAGCCTCTTAATCTCTATTTGCCTTAATCTGAAGGAGAAGGAAATGATAAAACACTCAGTGTCTTTACCAAGAAAACCCCATGGAGAGTATTGATGTGATACAAGTATTGATGTTCTATAAGCTCATAAAGAGTCAAATACAACTGAATGATTAAACAACAATGAAACCTTGAGAAAATTACTCTATTGCCTTCCTCATACGTTGAGGAATCAGAGAGATGAATTAGTTGACATTTGAGGTTCTTTTCTAGGTTTCACTGAGAGAGTGATATAGTAATAGAGACTTTGTATTGTTATTGCTATCATGATCATTTGAACTATTATTATTACTACTAATTTTCATTTTCCCTGTTATTGTGTCAACATATTTGAGAATAGAGATGAGTTATATAAATAGAGAAATTGGTGGAATTGGGACTTTTAAGAAAAAAATAGAGATATTTAACATTTCTTTGCCAGAGATGGGGTAAGAATTCCCATTTGAAGCATGTCTGCTATTGTTCAGAAAGGTTATTTAGCAGGCTGTGCAGTACAAACTGACCTGAGCATCACAGTTCAGTTTTGCCTTATGGAAACATTTTTCGTTCTTTTTAACAAGCAAGCCCTTCTTTTCCTCTGAAGGCTGATGGAACAATGGCCTTGGACAATATCAAATCATTGTCTGCACATTCACTGGAAGAGCTAGACTTTTATATGAAAGAGCAAATCATAATGGTCATACACTTGCAGCAGGACAACATTAGTGACTGAACTCAAAAGATCAAAGGAGACTTAATTTGCTTATAAAGTTTCATTTCCGTCTTTTTTTTTTCCCTTTTGTCTGGCCTGTCCCCTTTTTCATATTATGATTCTGCATTTCTTCAATAAATAATTAGTCAAGTTATTAGATTATTTGTTTGTTTGCCCATTTTAATATCATTCCTTATAAAAGGATAGAGATAACTTTGCAATAAGCAGAAGACCTTTACTAGAAAAGAGAGAGCACCAGTATAATACACAGAGGGACAATGAGGTGTAGTGGAATGAACATTGATTAGCAATCAGGAGACAGAGGATAATAATAAATAGTTGAGTGAATGTAGTTAATTCATGTATACCTGATATCTTAGTTTTCTCATCAAGCATTCAACAAACTGACTTCCCTTCATTCCTTTATACATGAAATTGTATCTACTATCTTTATTCCTTTACACAAAATGGTTTATTAGACTTGGAATACTTCCCCTCCTCACTTCTACCTCATGAAATCCTTCACTTCTTTCAAGCTACTATTCTGGTAGCACCTGCTATAAGAAGCTTTTCCTGATCCTTTTGGCCTTTCACTTCAAATTTCTGTGTGTTTGTTTTGTATGTTTGTATGTTTAAGCTCCTTGCAGGTAAGGCTTATTTTATTTTTGTCTTTGTATCTGAGGATCTCCGTTTTTATCGCCTAGCACACTGCTTGGAACATTACAGATATCTGTGTAATGGTTGTTGAATACAATTAAATTGAAGAAACACTATATATGCAACTTTTGAAAAATAAACTTAAGACTAATAAAAATCCCTTAGTATATATATTTTCTTTTAAAAACTCTGTGGAGTACATTTTGCAACTCCCAAATGAAATTCAATTCAACAAACATTTATGCATCATGCATCTACCGTGTGCAAAATCCTATGCTAACTCTAAAAGTTACAGATATAAAGCTATGAAATAAGTAGGAAAATAGCATTTTATACATTCTAATTGAACAATTTACTCTTCAAAACTTCAGAACACTTTAAAAATTGTAATTATAATTAATTGAGGAACTCAGGTAGATATCCTTTCATTTTGAACAAATCTTGTCCACTGGCATTTGCTAACCTGATTAGAACCTCTTAAATCCAGCTGCCACCTCTAAAGGGAGCCTCTCATTGTAGCTTTTTTGTTGTTTTTTTTCCTATAAAAGATAGATTGGTAAAATACTAAAGGTACTGGATATGGACTAGTGAGGTGTAATGTGGTAATGTGCCAAGTTTGGAATTAGGAAATTCATCTTCTTCAATTCGAATCTGGCCTTAGAAACTCCACCTGTGTAATCCTGAGCAAGTCACTTAACTCTGCCTCAGTTTCCTCATCTGTTAAAATGAGTGAGAGAAGGAAATGGAAACATGCAGTTTCTTTGCCAAGAAAACCCTAAATGGGATCATAAAGAGTCAGACATGAATGAAAATGACTGAACCACAATAACTGAATATGAAATCTAGAAGACTCCATCTAAATCCTGACTTTCATGTTTTATCTCAGTTTCTTAATCTGTAAAACAAGGATAATAATATTACTTTGCCTTCCTCAGAGGTTTGTTAGGAAAATATAGCATAAACCTTAAAGACCTATAACAATTAGTTATTACTTTATGTGTGGACTAGAAGTAGTCATAGACCCATAGACTCCAACACCCAAATGACAATGGAATAATAAAAATAGAATCAATAGCAGACATTTATAGAGTGAGGATCAACCAATCAACAAGATTTTATGATGTGCTTAGTATAAGTCACATCTTGAGATAAGTACTAGGAATACAAAAGAAAACTAAAGCAAAAAAAAAAAAGTTTTTAAATCAAGGGATTTAAATTTTAATGGAGGGAACAACATCTATCTAATCCCAGGATCACTGATAAAGACCTGGGAGAGACTTTAAATGTGATTTAATTCAATTCTTTAATTTTACAGATGGAAAAACTGAGACCC
Source organism: Antechinus flavipes (assembly GCF_016432865.1). Lineage (NCBI taxonomy): Eukaryota > Metazoa > Chordata > Mammalia > Dasyuromorphia > Dasyuridae > Antechinus > Antechinus flavipes. Next base: position 309,501,556 of record NC_067400.1, on the reverse strand, counting down.
AAAGACTTTAAGTAGCCTAATTGAGGTCACACAAGAATTAAGAAGAAAGAGAATTTGACTTCATATCTCTTGATCTCTGACTCTTCCTTCTGTTCAGTATTAATATAAGATTTATACAAGGCTTTATGTAATCTTCAAAAAAAATTTTGAGGCAGATATTCCAAGTAGACATGCCCAATATATAGAAAAGGAAAGTAAGACTCACAAAGGTTCATATAACTACATGCAGAATCCAAACCCAAATTCAGATTTTCTGACTCTATTGCTCTTGTCTCTCTACCTCAGTTGTTTCTCATGCAGGGAATGTGTTATTTTTAGTAGACTCTTACTTTGCAGCATAAACACTATTCTTCCTACCTCAAATAATATAGCCTCTGAAAACTAAGTGCACTTTTGCATGTTATGCATTCATAAAGGTAGCTTGTCCTCAACACTATGGACACATAGTGACTGATAGCTTCCACAGGTGAATTAATAGAGACTACTGACAAGTTTTAAAGAGTAGCTAGCTGTCATAATGAACAGAGTGCCGAGCCTGGAGTCCCAAAGCGTCCTCTTCCTGAGTTCAAATCTGGCCTCAGACTAACTATGGGACACTGGGAAAGTCACTTAATTTTTTTTTTTTGCTTTAGTTTATTCATCTGTAAAATGAACTTGAGAATAAAAAGGCAAACCATTCCAGTATTTTTGCTACAAAAATCTCAAAATGGAGTCACAAAGATCAGACATGACTGAAAGGATTCAACATGATATCAGGTAAAGATTTCAAATACAAAGATTTCTATTAGGCACAAGTCACATAATCCTAATTTGTAAAACAAGGATAATAATACTGAGTTTGCCTGTCTCAGAGTTTTGTTAAAGTTCTTGCTTCCATAGTATGTGTGTATATGTGTGGTCACATATTACATTCTACACATATACATTGTATACATGTAATACATGAAAATACATGCTCTTGCTCTTTTTTCACATAGCAACATAAATTTTGAATTATGCTAAGAAAGCACAAACATAGCTCAGCCATGTATATACCAACATACCATCAAATAAGTCAAAGATAAGTGGGGGAAAGTTTCCACAGACATCAAACTGATTATAGTAGCATTTTTGGTAGGAAAAAAAAAAAGAAGTTGAAACAAAGTAGCTGTTTGTGGAATAAAGGATAGATGAATAAATTGTGGTTATTGCATATAAGGAAGTGTTACTATGCAGTAAGAATGATAAATATGAAGAATACAGAGAAACATGGGAGGATTTATATGAAATGATGCAAATGAAGTAGAACCAGGAAAAAAAAAACAATATGTACAATATAAGTGGGGGAAAACAAAAAAAAAAAACAACAAAATTATTCCTGTGAAATTATAATGAGCAGGCTTAGCCCCAAAGAAGAGACATTAAAATGCATTTTCCTCTCTTTGCAAAAGTGAGAGACTATGGGTATAGAACACTATTATAAAAAAAGACTTGCTTGGAAAGGGAAAGGAAAGAATATAATGGAAAAAGATATTATAAAAACAAAAATATTTAAAAAGTAAAGAAAATAAAAATATAATCATATTTAACTATCCAATAAATTATATGCTATTAAAAAGGATTAAAACATGGATAGTTTTAACTTTCTTGTTGACTAAACTTCTACTATTAATTATTGCTTAATCTATCTAGTATTCCCTTAAGTTAAGCTACAAATTCTTCTTAGTCCTTTTGTACATTGACTTTAATTGAAATCACTCTAATGTCATATTATTTCACTTTTGAAGGATGAAGTCCCCAGAAAGATAGATTACTTTTTATGTAGAGAAGGAATTTACTTCCTTAAATATGTTAATTTGTTTTGGAACTAGAGTGTCAGATTTTTTTAAGTGTAAATTGAAAAGCCTTTCCATGTTCATTCATACCCCCTATGCCCATGATTAAAATTACAAGCTAACCCCCAAACCATGGAGTTAAATATTACTCATAATTTCTTTCAGTTTCCACAATTAAGAATGATTATACTAAGAACAATTAAGAATATACTAAGTGAGCATCTTGCTATACTATTTCTTCCAACAATTTCTTCTAGTTAGATTTGTCATTTACTAAAGATAAAATAATTCTGATAATTTTCTATGAATTTTTGTAATTCCTGTAGTAGCAGGAAACTGAAAGTAGCCTCAGCTACTCACTTCAATTTTCATCCACCATTCAAATCTCTGACCTTGCCATCAGAAAACCTGATATCTAGTCCCAGCTTTCTCACTAATTCTCTACATTATCTTAGGGAAAATCATCCGACTTATTTAGGCTTATATCCTTACCAAATAATCAAAAATTGTTTATTAAGTACTTACTGTGGACCAGTTATGAAAATGAAACAATTCATGTCTTCTGGGAACTTGACAATCCAGAAGAATAGTGAATGAATGAATGAATGGAATGAGTGAAAAAAAATTATTAAATACTTGCAACTTGCATAACATTGTGCTTAGTCAAATGGAAAGGTCCCTGGTCCTTAGAGTACAGTAGCAAAGCAGATGATAATGCATAGTCTTAAGGTTTTTTTCTACTAATAAAATCATTCTATTTCTGATGTTAAAACATTTGACCATGGCAAGACCTTTGCCAGAATGAATTTCCTCAAGAGCTATTCCCAGAGTATTGGTTATAAAGATTGGGGGAAAGCAAAATTTATGATCTAGGGGGTACTAAGTCTCCTACCATCCTTGAATTTACCTGCGCCAAAGTGGCAATTAGATAGCAGTTGATCTTGGCAGTGGTGAGGAAGGCACTTCAGTTATGATTATGAAATATGGTCAGAAAGTGGACCTTATCCAAGTGGTCTTGGGGCACTGATATTGCTAAACTATTTGGGTTCAGAGTCCTCACTATTTCTATTGGGGTTTGAAGGAATTTGGTGAAAGTGGTGGTCGTTTAACTGTCCTAGTTCTTCCTAACTCTTGTTTCTTCCTTAGATATCTTGCTGCTTCAATTCATGTGTGTAATAAATATGCATGCTACATATGCATTCAAATATATTGTAAAGAGATATGATCTCAGGAAAGAAAGGAAAGGGAAACTAACAAATCAAATATTGAAACGTACATTTATGAATATAAATATACATACATTTATAACATGTGTATGAGGTGTTTCCCATACATTACATGCCTTTTACTATCTATTTCTCATCTTCATGCACTGGTTATTCCTCAGATCTGGAATGTATTCCCTCTTCCTCTTCCTCTTTATAATCTTTAATTTCTTATAAAAATCTAACTCAAGAATTACCTTTTCCTGAAGCTTTTTTTTTTAGATTCTGCCCCCTGCTCCAAAAAAAAAAAAAAAAATCACTTCATATCTATTTTACTAGATAACTACAAAGTTATTGGGGGAGGTGCACAAGATAATAAGAGAACCAGGAAATTTTGGAGATAGTGGTACTTAAGATGTTATGAAGGAAAGAAGGAATTTTAAAAAGTAAAGGTAGGAAAGGAGTTCATTTCAGACATGAAAGATCACTAAGGTAAAGACATGAAGACAGAAGATACAGTGTCATTTATGAGGTCCAGTTTGACTGGACCACAGAATATGCAAAAAGGATTATAGGTAGTTTGTGTGTGTATATATATGTATATATATGCATAGGTATACACATGTTTATGTATGTGTACATGATATATTATACCTTCCTATATGTGATATATAGCATGAGTCAAATCTAGTAAGACTTGAAAGTGTTGGATCAGATGTTCTTTAAAGTCCTTTTAAGCTCATTATTTAGTGAAAGTTAGCATTGTTTTTAGAATAAGACCTAAAATTAGGTTCTGCTGCCTATGACCTATATGATCTTAGTCAAGGCACTTTCTTACTGTAGAACAGTTTCCTTATTGGCAAAATAAGTAATTGGAATAGATGATCTTTAAGTTTTCTTTTCAACTCGGAATCACGAATGTATGAAGAAAAAATCATTTTAGGTAGAAATGGTGCCACTACTGCAAGAATAGAGAAACCTTAAATCAAATGTTCCAGCTGCCATCTAGTGTTCCAAACACCAGACAATTCTTTTTTTTTTTTTCCATTAAGTAAATCTGTAGCTTTTAGGGACAGAATTAAAATGAAAAGGCCTAATGGTATTATAAGAGAGTAAACTTTTTCAGCTTACTTTCCACGTTCCAGGTTTAGGTCAATTGTGAATATATGACTTATAGAGAAAGTTAAAGTTCCTTTTTTGTGGGCATTCAATGATTGTTAACTGACTGGAATTGAATTGATACCCAAGTTCAAATACAATTTAATACTGAAATAGTAAAAGTTTGGCTTGTTCACAAAGTTACAACTGACAGAATTGACTAGAACAAGAATTGCAATAGATGATGTGAAAGGAAGATGGTTGTGGGAAATGGCAGAATTCTGTAGGTTAGATTATGAGTTCTATTAGAGCACTGTTTGCTACAGAAATGTGTCATGACACATTGCTAGTTTTTTACAAATCTTCAAACATTTTGCTATTGCTTGAAAATTGTCATCTTGTGAAAATTCCTATCTCACCTTCTCCTTGCTAGCCTCCCTTCCTTTCACCAACCTCCCAACCCTCAAAATGTTTCTGTGCTGGTATTTAAAAAAAGAAGATGTCAGCAGGTGAAGGGAGAAGCAAAATAATAACTATACATATCAGCTAACTATAAAGTAAGCTTTTTGAAATCCTTTCCCAAGGGCAGAAGAGAAGAGGATGAAGAGCTAGTTTAATAGATAATAATGAATAAGCCAGTACCTAATGGACCTACAAGCTACAAGGACCAATATCATTTAAAGCACAGGAAGGTTCTGGTCTTTTCCCTCCCCAATAATCAGCTAAGCATCCACAGTGGTTCAGCATCTTGCCTGGAATTTGTTTCAATCATCTATCTCAAGTTCTTCTTTATAATACATACCGCCCCTGCCTCCTCCTCCCCCACCTCAGAAAACACAGAACTCATTTCACAGAGACTCCTCACTCCCAGTTTGTCATCTTCTTTAAACGTAGATATTCTTTCTCCCTCTTTCCACTGATCAGAATATCTGGCTACCTTTGAGTTAGTTTTCTTCTTTTGTGCCCCTCTCCCCTTTTGCCTTTCTCTATTTTCTTCTTCCCCACTCCAACCTCCTCATTTTCTCATTCCTAGCTAAGATGCAGCCAAAGAAATTCCACATGTAGTCAAGTGCCTGGCAAAATTATTGAGAGGTGGAAGAATCTCAGAGGGAAACCGCACCAGTTAACATGTGAAACCAAAAGAAAACAACAGACTCAGGAGCTCTGTAGGGCTTCATAAAAAATGTATGTTTCAATATTTTATTCATCAGTTCCCCCCCCCCTTTTCTTTTCTTTTCCTGAGATCACACCTAAACTTTCTAATGCCTGTCATTCTCTTACTTTTGGTGCATCAAGCTTCATTATGCATGTCCTGCCCTCATTTTTAATTGAATAATTCAGCTCTTAGCTCAAGAAAGAGCATCTCTTTTTTTTTCTCCTAAATCCCTGCTACCCCCCTGTACTTTTAAGGCTACAGAGAGAGATTTCCTTAACTGGAGCAAGGAAGAAGAAAACCATAGAATCATAACATTTTTGAACTAGAAATAACCTTAGGGGCTCAAGATCAAAAAACCTGGATTTAAGTCCTAGCTCTGCTACTCACTAGCTGTCTGCCTAGTAAGCTTGGACACATCATTTTGCCTCTTAGGGATTCAGTTATCTCAATGGTAAAATGGAGATAATAATTCTTATCAATCCTATAGAAGCAAATAATATTATGTATGTAAACATACTCAAAACTACTATTATATGAAAAGTATCACTTAATTCAACCTCACATTTTATAGATAAGGGAAGAGAGACTTCAGAGAAGTTAAATGACTTGTCCAAACTGGAATCCAAATCTCCCAAGTCTTACTTCAATCCTTTTTTTTATTGCTTCACATTAAAATCATGCTTATAAGTGATGCAAGAAGGCTAACGAAGAAGCAACAATAACAGACCTTGGTAACAGACCATCAGATCAGAGCTTTAGTTCATCTCATGTCAGACCTTTCTCAGAAAATCTTCATTCTTCTGCATAGCATAGGACAAGGATAAGATATAAATTTCCAGAAGTTATACCTGAGAGATGCTTTATACTGAATAAATTTAAGTATTTGAGTCACAAGGCCAAATATAAAAGCCACATGTATAAGTTAAGAGACAAAGATGAGAGAGCTGTGAGATGAATGCAATTGATTCCAGGAAGAGATGGAGAATTAATGTTATAATGTATATGGTAAGACAGGGGCTGAGTAAAGAGCCATTTCCTTAATGATATCTGTTTATATTCGACACATCTGGCAGATTGATAATCCTAAATCACAGATGTGGTCATGTAACCTTCTTTCTCAAAAATCTTCAACAGCTCCCTATTGCTTCTGGAATACTAAACTCTCCTTAAGGCCCTCTTCAATCTGATTCCTACTTACTATTAAAATCTTATTTTGTATCACTCTGTTCCATGCAATCCTAGCTCTTCTTCGCTATCATATTACTTTCCCCTCATGACTTTCCATTTCTAAAGTGTACTCCTTCCTCATTTTGCCTCATAGAATTCTTGACCTTCCTTCAGTCAGATTCTATGTCTAAATGGAGCCTTCATTTATTATTGTCTTTAAATTGCTTTGTAGAGCTGTGTGTGTGTGTGTGTGTGTGTGTGTGTGTGTGTGTGTGTGTACCAAGGGCAGCTAGCTGTCTCAGTCAAAAAATTGCCTGGAGTGAAGAAATCTCATCTTTCTGATTTCAGATCTGGCCCCAGACATTTACAAGCTTTGAGCAAGTCAATTAATCCTGTTTGCCTCAGTTTCCTCATCTGTAAAATGAGCTGGAGAAGGAAACAACAAATAACTCTACTATTCTTGCAAAAAAAAAAAAAAAAAACAGAACCCAAATGGGATTACAAAGATTTGGACTCTTTGAGTCTGGACTCTGAACATATGTGTGTGAAAATGTATATAATGTATGCATGTATAAGAATATATGAGTACACACACACACAAGCTACCCCCACTGATCCCAGTAGACTATAAGCTTCTTGAGGATAGGAACTATTTCGTTTTTCTCTTTGAACCTTTCTACTTACCGGAGTGTATTAGATGGAATAAGTACTTAATAAATGTTATTGAATTGAAATCTATTGAATTATAGTATAAGAGTTCTACTATAATTAGGGGAAATGCTACTATATAATTTTTAAACCTTTATTTTAATAATAGCCTACAGAACTAAAGGCCATATTGACATGAGCAATACCTCTTGAGATAGGGAGCAAACTGGGGGAGGAATATATAAATATATTTTGAGAAGAAAATAAGAGGATTACTAGGGTATCTAGGATTGTATGCTATGAAACTTTTTTTAGTCGAAGGGTCCATGAGCACCTACAGACCTACCCTGTGACTTAAAGCACAAGAATCACTCTGGCACTTCATTTTATCCTCTGCCTTTGTGAAACAATCACATTAGAGGAAAATGTGGTGCTGAGAAAGCAGTTTACTCAGCTGGGGGTTAGCAAAGAAAATCGTGTACGGCTCAGTGGTGACCCCCGTGACAAGCGAAGTGTTAGTTAGGGGCCTTGGGATTTGCAGGAGACTGTATCCACAGCCTTCATCAGAGGCTGCTGGGCATTTGGGAAGGAGGTAGACTAATGAAGGAGAGGACCAAAGTGCTGTAGTCAGTGTTGTTGGTGATAATGACCTTCTTCCCCATCTGGTAGAAAATCTCAGAATTGGGGTGAGAGGCAGGGTGCTGCTAGAGGTGATGCTGGAAGTAATACATTGGGGATTATCATTGGAATGGGAAACTCATCAGTTGTAGTCATCAGTAACTCTATAACTTTATCCACAAGGATAGAAACACTCAATATGGACCTGCAACTAGTTTGAATCTAAGACAATTTTTCCTTAATCCATTTTTGTGGTGTTATGATAATATTGGCATAGTAGATAATAATGGTGAATATTTCCATAGCACTTCAAGATTTGCAAAGAATAAAAGGAGTTCTAATCCTTAGAATAAGCCTATGAGGTAAGGGCTATTATTATCTTAATTTTACAGATTAAAAAAATAAGGTTGAGAGATGTTAAGTGATTTATTTAGGGTCCCAGGACTAGAACCTGTCTGAAGCATCAAACTCAGATCTTCCTGACTGTAAGTCCAGCATTCTATCCATTAGGCTACCTAGCTGCTAGATTTAATGTAAGACAGACATGAGTTCAAATGTTACCTCATTCAGACACTTTCTTGCTCTGTGATGAAAGATTCAAACACTGACACTCATTATATAACCACTTCATTTACCTAATCCTCAGGTTTTTTATTTATAAAATGGGAATGATATCCATAAAATCTACTTTCCTGGTTTATCATGAAGTTAAATTGAGGAGATATATGTAAAGTGTTCTATAAACTATAAATTATTATAGAAATATCAGCTTTTGTTATTACATTAAGACTTAGCAGTAAAACAAGTATTTGAAGTGCAGTGCTAAGGAAAGTTGTTTTTCCATTATAGGAAGCTACTTTCTTCTTTCCTCCTCCACCTCCCACATATTTTTACTCCTGTTGCTGCTGCAAAGATATTTGGCCTTTCTGCCTCTAGGCCTGAAGGACAGAGCAGCTGTGTTCTCTCATTCTAAATGCTTACTGATATTTCAACTGCATGGGTTTTATTCTGATAAGAAAGCCTGGTATACTGTAGAGGTAGTCACCAGCTGCTATACTGTACCTAAGGCCAAACTTTGGTAATATTGTGAAAAAGGCAGTTTGTTTTGTTTCCTACCTCATTTTCCTTACTTACTGTGCCTTCAGTGTTCTTATATGGGTTTCCTCATTCATAAATATATCAACTTGTAGAATATAGAGTTGGAAGATATTGTAGATGTTATGCATGCAATTATCCACATTTAGGATTCAAAGCTGCTTTTCTGGAAAATGAAAATCAAAGCTGAAGAGTTTGTAGAAAGTGTCCCCAAATCTGAGAACTGAAGTCCAAGAGGGTTTAAAGTCAGTAGGTTAAAAATAGTAGGTTAATTCAAGACACTTGTCCCTGGATTAGTCACTTAAGCCTGTTTGCTTCAGTTTCTTCATCTGTAAAATGGGCTGGAGAAAGAAATGGCAAACTACTCCAGTATCTCTGCCAAGAAAACCCCAGATGGAATCACTAAGAGTGGGAAATGACTGAAATTATGAACAACACCAAAGGTAAAAACAGGCATGGATAAGGTTCAAGCAATGGTCTAGATAGCCAAAGGGAAGGTCAGTTTAATCAAATAACCACTGCCAACTTGTAAAGTTCTAAGGAAAGACAGGAAAACTAGGAAGTATCCACTTCTTGTGTTTCTTAAACGAGATCAACTCTATCATCTGCAAGTCATTTCTTCATCAAAAATTGCTTTGCCTACTGTCTTTTCTCCATGAGTACTCCTTAATATTTTGGATACTCTCTACCCAAAAACAATATAGTCTGCTGTAAGTGAACTTTGAGTATAAGTCCAAACTACATAGAACTGAGGGCAGAGAAAAATATAACTAATCCACTCTTGTTTTTCAGCTAGCTTTGTACGTTGATTGGGGTTTGAATGTACCCTTTTTATTCATTTATCCTGTTTTCCTGGGTCAAACTATAACCTTGGATCCCAACTTTTGGTCTCTAGTGGAGATCTTTTGGACTAGTTCAATCTTTGGAATCTGTTCAGAATCTTCATTTCTGTATTCAGCTGCCTCAGCTGCTCACCTGCGATTTCCCAGGTATCATTTTGTCTCTAAATCTTTTCCTAGCCTTTTGACATAGGTTATGATCCTTAATCTCTACATTGGTAATGGAGTGAATAAGATCCCAGCAAAAAGACTCCAAATCTTTGGTAGCTAGATAGGTCATAGGGAGGAGCTTAATAGTAAAAATTTTGGCCTGAATTTAGATTTGAATTACTGTCAGAGCTATTCCCAGAGGCAAGCAGGGAGTAGTATTGACAGGATTATCTGTCTTTAAGGTTTTTTGTTCTTTTTTTCTTAGTAGACCTTTTGTTATCCTTAAATGGACTTTTTTTTTTTTTGGCAATGGATCATTGTTGAATTTCTTGTCAAATTTCTTGTATGAAGAAAATTATCATGACCCTACAATTACTATATCCAATCAGATATGAGATCAACCCCTGAGATTATATTTCCTCATATAAAAGAACATACCGATACCATAATTCTTTGCTAACTCCTTTTAGGATGCTAATTCCTATTAGGGTTAGTTGGCTAATCTATGGCATAATCCCCCACTAACTCCTTTAGGAATTTAGTCCACCTTATGGCCTTGCAGGTTCATTAGGAGTTTAACCTATCTTGTTATGCCTTTCTCCTTATTAATAGCTAAACTCCAATTTGGAACTTAGCCCCCTGTCAACAGCACAACAAAATCTTTTGTTTCTTGATTTGGAGTTGGTCTAAGCCTACAAACTCTTTTAAGATACCATTCAACACTAGCCCCAAATGCTAATATATTTTTGGGATTTAACACTCCCATAGTGCAACATTTGGTAGTTCACTCAGGGAGAGATTTGGAACAATATATTTGGAGGATTCAATGCTTCTACAATCCTATATCCCATCATTAGTGTTACAGCATCATAAATCCAGAATTTTTGAACTCTTTTTTCCCCCCTGGGAAGGTAGGGAGGTAATGATTTCTCCAAGATCACACAAATTGTAACTATGAGAGACAGGATTTCAACCCAGCTTCTCTGTCTCTAGAGTCAGAGAATTTTCTAATATACTAAATTGCTTCCTACTTTAAATTATGTCATTAGGATATGTCATTTGTCTGTTTCCTTAATATAAACCTTTTTTTTTCCCCTGAAATCACTCTTTATGTTCCATGGTCATGGCCAGCTCCCTCTAGATGCAAGACTCTTTCTCTGTCCATCACACTTTAGTTCTCTTTAGGGCTGACCCCTCATGCATAGGTCATTGAAATTGGATATAGTTTCTTTATAACATCCCTATTTAGAGATTTACAATACACTTTTGTAAGTTAAAGGAAGTTCACATCTTGTTCAGTGTTCTTTATTATTTTCTCTTTAATACTTAAAACATCAACAATCCAAACCCAAATGTTAGCACAGGAATTTTAGCAATTCCTCTTTTGCATTCACTTATCCCATTTAAAGATCAAGGCAACCCCCTAATTCAAAATCATTTTGGGGAAAACTAAATTTTATACTATTTTTATCCCTATAACTAAATTTTAAGTCCCTGAAAACTAACTTCTTCTTCTTTGTTCTCTTTATATAGTTTGGTATATAGATATAGATACAGTATTTTGCACACAGTGGGTACTTAATAAATACTCTTGGAAAGACTGATGAAAGAAATCAGGAAAGCAGTGAGGTATAGAGAGAAAAAAATGATAACAGAAGGTAGTGATTTTCAAAACCTTATCTGAAATTAGAATGTCTTTATGCGAATAAAATTTGTTTGGCCAACTTCCTCCCATAGAAATGAAATAATATATAAATATGGTTGAGTGGGAAGAAGGAACCCTGGGAAAGAGTTATTCCTTTCATTGGAAAATAAGAGGAAAGGGCCTTGTTGATGGGAAGCAGCCAGGCAGATAGAAGAAGTACACAGTCATGGGAGAGGCTTATGAGAGGAAAAAGGCTTAGAAAATGGTGAATTACAAAGGCACGCATAACGCCTTCTGTGCACATCTGTTATTTCAGAGTGTGTGGTGAATATTTCAACAAGTCAGCTACCATACCCAGCCTTCTAGCAACCTGTTTTGCCCCAATGCTCTCTATTCCCATGTTAATTCGACTGTCTTTTAGTGAATGCTCTTTTTTCCTATCTCAGTGCATCTCTCTCTTGCTCACCTATCTACCTACTTTTCTTATATTTATTTGTTTCCTCTCTGCCTTCACCTCTAAGCCTGTTCCTTCTAAAATATCTCATTTTAAATTAAAGCTCATTCCACTTATTCATCATTTCTCTTTCTTGTTCTATGTCTTCTTCACAAACCTGAATTTAGTTGAAAATATTAATCCTTATTTAACTCTCTCTCATTAAGATTATAATCAAATTCTATCAGTGCAGATCATGTCACGACCTTTCCATATATCCTGTGCAACTCTTGTTCATTTTCTTGCATCAATCTACCATAGTATTTTCACCCTTTCCTGGGATGCCTTTCCTCTATATTTCTTGTTTATACAAGCAATCCAAATATAAAAAATGAAACAAAAATAAAAACAAAAACAAAAAAAAAAGAAAGAAAGAAAAGAAAGGAAAAATGAAACTCTATAACAAATGACCCTTTCAAACTATAGTGGAGAGTAGAGAGTATGACAGTTATCAGAGCCTTAGGCCAGTTGTGATGCAGTTATAGCCTTCAAAGTTGCTCCATTCAAGTTGCCTTTGTAGCACACCATACATTTATATTCCTAGCTAGCAAGTTAAGTAAAAGGTCACCAGTGACTTTCTCCCTGAGGGCTCAACAAGCCCAGATGTATGAAAACAAGACTCCAAATGGATAATGCAGGCATTTCATTTTTGTATTTTGGAGTCTAAAATTTCCTGTGGGTAGCTGAAACTCTTGATTCTCAGTAAGTAGTAATGTGAAGGAAATGGGGTCTCATGTGTTAAGCTGCCTGTACTAAAGCATCCCAATGAGCATATATTTACATCAGCCAGTCCCCCACGTGGACCACAGAAACCACTGTTTACCTATCTCTGAGTCCTCTGATCAGATTAAATCATCCCAAACTGCTGGTTTAGTATTTTAGAGCTCCTCCAATGTCTTGTGTCTACAAGCACTGTGGAAACCAGACAGGAACTCATCGTGTTAGGATTTTGTTCCCATTCCAAAAATAAAGCCATCTTAGACTTCTATTCTGCAAGGGGCCCAGCTGCAGAAAGCGCCATGTAGTTCATTATCACCCAGCCAAAGCCACAGGAGGGGACGGTATAATTGAGCTAACTGTGGGGCTGATGTCAGCTACTCTCATCACAGCCGCACCCAGTGGGAGATTGATGTAGGAATCCTGAACGGGGAGGAAATAAAAAGGCCCCCAAACTTTGGCAGGGACTCCTAAAATGTTATGATGGTCAGAGAAAGCATTACTTGACTGACTGAATCTGTGTTTATTTTACTGAAGGAACATATAATGTCATGCTGGATAACATCATTCATTTCTCAGGCTCTAGAGGAATCTTTGAGTATTTGATTTCAATCCTGCACTTTTCCTTAAAATGGCCTGCTTGGACAGTCTCTAACCTTTGCATTACTAAGAATAATAGGACCTTTTCAGAGACAGATAGCAAATAGACATCTCATAGTCTCCCACATGTCACAATTTACCAATGGCATAAAGTGTTTTAATGGCTTTGCAGGAATAAACCATTTACTTTCCCCTATAGATTCCCCACCACTAACAGTGTAGAGAGTCAAAGGGTACCTGACCCTGTCACCCAGAAACAAATTGGAAAGGTCAGTAATTCAGAGTGAAGCTGTTCTTTCTGCCCCCCCCCTGCCTAGCATACATCTTTCTCCTTCTCTGCAGTCTCCCTGAAAAGACTGGTGCTTTTCTATGGCTGCATCACTTTGGAATATGAGGTACTTTTAGGAAACAATAATATATAATTAAAATCTCACTGATGAACAGGGATAATTTTACATTCACAGAAGTTGCCAAGGCAGCAGTTTTTGTTCATTAGCATATTTGCAAGGTTAATGTACTGCACTTAATAAGGTAAATAAAGCTTATAATATTTTGGGCAAATTATATATATTTTTTAAAATGTAAAAAGAAATTCAACTTAATATGTGTCTGGTCAGTGTTGTATTAACCCATTATCTGCTGCTGGAGATCTTTTTAGTGGTAATTTCCTCCTCCCCCAAAGCACACTTTATGATATGCAAAGAATTAAAGGAATTTGATGAATTACACTATGAAAAAATGAGGAGACAGAATGGTGAGGGGAGGCATATAAAAAGGTTTTGGCAAATTGTGCAAAGGAAAAGAGTGATTATGAACATGTTTTAAAATGGGATAAAAAGTGGGAAGTAAGCTTTAGAAATACTAGGAAATTGGAGGTTTAGATATTGAAATGTTTGGGGAGTTGTCTCTGGATAGGGATTCCAGCACCTGGAGAAGAATAATTTGCTTTTGGACAGAGATAGAGAGGAATATCTAAAATAGGAATTCTTAGCCCAGGAGTCCTGTGGACAGATTTCCAGGTGTCTGTGAACTTAGAAGGGAAGAAATACATCTTTATTTCTGCTTAACTTTGGTTTCCATTATACTCCTATGTATTTTATTAATGCATTTAAAAATATTTTGAGAAGGGATCCATAGGATTTCCCAGACTAACAAAGGTATCCATAGATGATCCATAAGAAAGTCAAGAATTCTAGTCTAAAGGTATGACTGTTCCTATATAGATCTGAGAAAGATTGAAGATTTTGTCATGGCTGGGGAGAATGGGTAAATATGAGGCTAGTATATTTAAAGGGTGTAGAAGTTGAAGGGAAGGAGACTGGGAATCAGATGCTGAAATTAAAAATGAGGAAAGGTGATTGAAAGTACACAGAATGTAGCAACAAGGTTCTAATAGTGTGAATTTGGAAAGTAAAGAAATGTTCCCTAAGTGATGGCAGAGAAAAGTTATAAAAGCATTAGTTGGAGAGAAGGGATATGTTAATTCCTCCTCTTAGCCCTACAGTACATGGGAGAGTTAGAGGGAAGAAATCATCCAGCCTTAAAATTATCCCCTCAACATTACAACTTTCCACTTTCACTATTGCTGTTTTGATATATTCCTGGTCAACATAAGAAAATAAATTAAATGGGAATTTGGGGAAGTTTTGTGGAAACCACAGATGATACTCAAAGGCCTGCAGATGTCACATAAAAAAGTTTAGAAACTCAGAAATACATAAAATATATGTATAGTATTTTTGCCATATTTAAAAATATTTTCAAAATTTTACAATAAAGTACAATGAATACCCCATAAAAGAAAAAAATTCAGACCTTTTTTTGGTACGAAGGAAGTGTCAAAAAAATTTCATTCAGATTTTCCAGCTTTCAGTGTTGCTACACTCGCAACCCCTGCAATGTGGAAGGGATAACTGTACTGAGAAATATAGTGTCTTCAGTTGAATGTTGGATTCCATGAGCAAAGGAATGTGTGCAAGGAAGAAATATAAATAGAAAGGAAAGTTTGTTTACTACAAAAGAAGTTTCCGGAGAATTCAAAAGAAAGAGAAAGCTAGAGAGATATGGGACTGAGTTAATGATGATTGATAGCTACTTCATACCAGCTTTACTATTTATACCCTTAGGTTTCCCAGTAGCTGTTTCAGTAGCATATGGAGAGGGACAGGAAGAGAAGAGATAATTTGCTTGGTGGTAAGGCATGTTGGAAGGACCTTAGGGGTTGAGGAGTAAGCAAATGAGAATTATGCTAGGTAAGGAGAAAGAATGATACTATCAATGTGTGTCATATTCCCCTAACTGTCCTATGGAAGTTTCAACTTTGATTATAGGTCCAGAATGAAGGGAGAGAGTAAGATGAAGGTTGTTGATAAGTAGTTTAATAGAACCTCTGGATCAAGCCAACTTATTTCAAGGGAAGGTTCTAATATTTCAACAAGGTAAAATAATAATTCTAGTTAAGTGGTGGGACTGAAGGGTTAGAATTAATTCAGAAGAATGGAGGCAAATATCAGGGGATTTCAGAGAGGAATTAAACTTTTTTAATCTCCTTGTTGAACCACTGATTTAATATCTTATTTTCTTCTAAATGGTCAGACCTAATAAGTATCTGAAAAAATCCAGTGCTAAGATACTATGAACTCTGGGATACAATCATAAACCTGCAAGCCCAAGGCAAATTTAAGGCAATCATAGGCAGAGAGCCCCCTTATGGTTTTTCTGGTTTGAGTTTTGCTGGAAGATTTGTTTCTTCCACTTCAAGACAATTCATCCTTGTTTAAGGGAAACTGCCCATTTCTTTGGAAAAGATATCATAGCTCTTCCTTTAAAGAGGGAGGGTCACTAGGGAAAAAATAACTATACACATATCTGGTAGCACACTTCTCAGCTAAGCCCCTTTAGTAGTCATACTTCTCTCCCTCCTGGAAAAGAGTATATAATAATTTTATACTTTAAAGCTGATCCTTTATTTTTAGAGAAGGGGCCCAAGTGCAGAGAGAGATCTGTGATTTCTTTGCTATTAGGAATTCTCAGGAAGGTATTCTTCTCCACTGATGCAACTCAGAAACTGTTTTGCAGTTTAAACTCCTAGGATGTTACCTGGGGATCCAGTAAATTTAAGTGACTTGACTAAAGCCAAACAGCTTGGATGAGCCACAGGTAAGATGTAAACTCACATCTTCCTGAACATATCTGACTCTGATTCTCTATCTGATATATAGCAAGTCAAACTATATTTATTATTATTCCAACACCATTTTTCTTCCTATTCTGCTTCAACCCTGTCTTCTTTAATCCAAATAAAGCTTACTATAGAGGCAATTATTTTTAAAGTGCTAAAAGAAGGTGAAAGAGATCACAAATAGACAGTGTAAATATACTGTTTAGTAGGTCTTAAAAGCAGCTATATAAATAGAGAAGCCTCCTTCCTGAGGCCTTAATTGATGATTACCTCTTCTGAAAAAGTGGTCTAGGACATGCTCCACTTTACTCAGCATTTGATTCGGGATTTCTTGTCTTCCTAAGATCCTTCAGAGTTGGGACAGTCTTGCTTTCTTATATTTCTTATATATTATATAAATTTATATTTATACTTCTTATATATTCTTATATATCTTATATATAATATATTATATTATATTTTCATATATATATATATATATATATGAAAAGTAGGTAGATAGGTGAGCAAGAGAGAGATGCACTGAGATAGAAAAAAAATAATATATTTCTTATATTAATGTCTAAGGCATTCAGATCTTCCTTCCTTATTTCAGGTCCAGTGCTCTCAAGGTGGGCAAAGAATATCACATTCTACTTACTCTTAAACTTTCATGGGAAAGAGAGAATTTTTTCCTCCTATGGAAAAGAGTTTTATCTCTTTTCCAAAGAGAATGTTTGATCCCAACTTTAATGAAGAATATGCTATATTCTTATATTACATTTCTTATATTTGTATTCCTACTATACATATTAAGTGTTTAATAAATGCTATATCTACTGATATGTCTTTGGTTTCCATAGACACATCTGTTTATGCATCTATAAATGATTTAAAAAGTACCATCTATGATCTTGGTCAGAACTGTAATGGTCCAGCTGAAGAAGCACTAATTTAGGAGTTAGACTCACTTTAAATCTTACTTCTGCTACATGTTGTGACCTTGACCTTGGACAAGTTGTTTAAATTACCTGGGCTTCAATTTCTTCATTTATAAAATTGATAGGTTTGCATTAGATGTCCCCTAAGGTCTCTTCCAAATCTGAATCTCTGACGTGGAAATTACAGGACAAGAATTTATAAGTCAAAAAGAGAAGTAGCTATGTACTATATACCAAGTTAAATTTCTGTGGATCCTGGCAGACTGGCCCTCACACCCCATTGCTTATACATCTGTTTACCTTTTTCTGGCCTCTCAGCCCCCTAATGGTTCCAAATAGTTTATCCTGAGCCCCTATAGTTCAGATCCCTGCAGATTAATCTAGTGGGCTTTAGAGAGATAAAACAGATGTGCAGTTTCTTTTGCAGTATAATTTTACAGTAATTTTTTTTAGCCTGTCTTTTACCTACTTGCATCAACTGAATGATTGATTTGGGATTCATCACTTTAATATTCTTCTCAAACACTATTAGTTCAACTATATGTGATAAACATCCTTGTTTTGTTCTTTAGAAGGAAGGCTGGGAATAAGGACAAATTAAAGAGTTTCTCTTTAGACATGCTGAAAATTTTCATTACTTTTATTACTATCCACTATCTAAGCCAATGCTAGGGACAATATCCTAAAAGTTGAGTATATTCAATTTCATTCTGAACAATGGTTGAATATCCAAGAATAACACTTTAAGGATTCCAGAAGTGAAGTTAGAAACATGAGAAGGACATTTTAATGATGTGGGCTGTAGAGGAAATGTATATAATCTGTGTGCTATGTGTTTGAGAAAAACATTTCCTCAGAAAAAGTAATTTAAAGGTCAAAGAAATAGAATTAAGGTGTTGTGTACATAAGCCAACGATTCCATATTGTAGAAGGTCTCCACCATCTTAGAGACTTCCTGTCCCATCAAGATATTCTGATGGGATTAATTATAAAGAAGACATCCTCAATAGAATAGATATGATCTTTGTGGCTCCTGGGATCCCCAAAATAAGACCAGCTCTTCCAGGCCTGGTTCTATTATTCTATCTTTCAAATAGGAGAAGTGGCTGAGTAGTTTCATCTTACAGGTTCTTTCTGCAGCTAATAATGTTCCCCAAGTTATGTAAACCCCTATATTTGTATATTGCCTTTTATTCTGCATATTACTGTAATGAAATCATAGGTTTGATCAAAAAAAGTCATGGACAGATTAGAAAGAATGCAGTTAATATTACATACCCCAAATACCAGGACAAGGAAGTCTTAAATCTTTGTGAGAAAAATCTTAGAATTCTTAACCTGGACTCAGAATAATGTTATTGTATGCCTAAAATAAAATACAATTACAAGGGAAAATGAAAAAAAAAAGTATATGTATGTATGTATATATTTCCTCCCATTTAAGTTTATAAATTTAAGAAACTTTGCTCCATAGCTTTAGATTGTTTCTTTGACTAAATTGATTGTGGAACTGGATTTGAGGAGATTGATTTACTAAGCCTCATTTATATTAGTCACTGATGGTTGTCTTGCCTACTACAAAAGATCCAACATTCATCTAAGGCCCTATAAGATGAAGCAATAATATATAATAATATGAGAATTCCAACCCATGACAGAATCTGCAGCACTGATGAAATATATATTAAACAAGAACCTTTGCATTCATGTTTGAAATATTATCTTTTTGTCTGCTTGCCAGTTATTTAGCACATAACAATGAAAATAATTTATGTAGGACATCAAGGTTTGCAAAGTATTTTACAAATATTATCTCATTTGATACTCAAAACAGTCCTGGGAGGTAGGTGCTTTTATAATTCTCATTTTATGGATGAGGAAGCTGAGGCAGACAGTGGGTACAATGATTTGCTTATAGTCATACAGGTTTAAGTGTCTAAGGCATTCAGATCTTCCTTCCTTATTTCAAGTCCAATGCTCTCAAGCTGGACAAAGAAGAATATCACATTCTACTTATTCTTAAACTTTCATGGGAAAGAGAGAATTCTTTTCTCCTATGGAAAAGAGTTTTATCTCTTTTCCCAAGAGAATGTTCAATCCCAACTTTAATGAAGAATATGCTATTTTTTAAAAGATCGGTAAACCCTTTACCTATAGAACTGGCCAGTCTTTGCCTAGGACATATTGCATTGATCACTGTGAGTCTGCTCAGGGAGCCTAATATAAGCCTGCATCTTCTGTACAGATCCAATGAATATTTGTTGACTTATTTTCCACTGGAGGTCAAGGTTGTAGTGCAATAGCATAATTCTGTGAGAATGGGTGATTGGGGAAAATGCAGAGATGGGACAAGATTAAATCCTTGGGCCTTTTAGAATGCTGAAAATCCATTTGAAGTGCTTTAACTAGTTCTGACACTGCACATTTTTCAAACTTCAAGATAAAAGGTTGATGATGAAATGCCACAAGTCAGGAGGAACATGAATCCAGAGGGAAGCTTTGGCTTTCAGCCAGATTGGGATATAAACTAGACTTTAAACTTACTTTGTCAGCATATCACCCAAGTAATAAACTTAAAATGTCTACAAAGCAGCTAAGAGTCCATCCAAGAGAGGGAGAGCCAGTTACTCTGTGTTTGTCCAACACTATCACAAATATCAACAAAATATTTTGACTTTTTTTTTCAACTATATTATTGGGGAAGGGAGAAGGCAAATTGGCCCAGTATGATCATTGCATTTTAGGAAAGTGTAGCTTAAGACAACAGATACCAATGAGGACAGACATAAAGAACCTGGAGATACCTGAACAAAAATGTATTCCCTCCAATTCCCTCAATTTTTTTTGCCATTTCAGGCTTTTTAGAATCTGGGCCTTTTGACCTTTCTGGGTTTTTGTTTGTTTGTTTGTTTTTCCACACTTAACTCCCCTCCACAATGGTTCAGTGATTATAGTCCAATTGTTCTTTCTCAAGCATAATATTCCATCTCTCATAACATGCCTTTGTACTGGCTATCCTCCATACTCTGAGGTATGGACTATTCTATTTCCTCAGCCTCAACTTGATATTCTTTGGCTTCTTAGAAAATTCCATTAAAATCTCACTTTCTAAGAGGAAATCCTGTAAAGGACTAGAGTCTTTCCTTCTACTCTGTAAATAGCTCATATTTATCTATTATTTCCATGTTTTCTCCTCAGTATGTAAATTCCTTGAGGATACGAATTGTTTGTTTGTTTGTTTTGTTTTTTACTTTCTTTGTATACTTAGCACTTAGGACAGTGCCTGGCATATGTAAGAAACACTTCATAGATGCTTGTTGACTAATAAGTGATAAATAGTAAGTTATAAATTTTACATTAAAAGAAGCTTCACAAAAATGGGAACAATCTGTAAATGTTTGTAATGTAAACAAAAACGGTATCAACAAAACTTTTTTTTTTTTAAGACTAAATCCTACAACCAGAAAAATATCACTTCACTTCCATTTGGAAAGCATTTTGGATTTGGATTCATAATTTGAATCCTTGGGTCCAAATCTTTGCTTTAAAGCCTCCTAGTGATACTAAAAACTTGGCCATGGGGTTAGAGGAAGAAAGAGATTATTTTGATTTACTGAAGACAGAAGGAAAATAAAGAGTAAAAGAATCTGGAATGCCAAAGAGAGACTCATGGAAATGGAGGGGATTAGTTCATGATTAGATCCTATGGTCATATTTCAGTTTTGGAAGTTTTTGCATTCTGCAACAGAGCTTCTAATTATCTTATACTTTAATTGAAAAAGAGATGAAGAGAAGGGAGGAAAGAGAGAGCGACAAAAGGGGAAAGAAGGAGAGAGAGAGAGAGAGAGAGAGACAGAGAGAGAGACAGAGAGAGAGACAGAGAAATACAATAAAAAGTGATTGGAATTTTGCATCTGAAGACCAGGATTTGATTCCTGGTCCTGCCATTTAACCACCTATATGATCTTGGGTGAGTTACTTTATCCCTTAGTGACTTCATCTATAAAATGAGATGAGGTGGAATAAAAAGCATCTAAAGTCACTTCAGCTTTCCATCTATGATTTTCTTCTTCTAAGTCATTTTACTTCTAACAGTCTTGGTTTATTCATCTGCAGTGAAGGTTTGGAGTAGATCATCTCTACAATACTGTGTTGGAATTTGGATATTTTTGTGTTCCCTCTGACTGCTTGACCAGTTGGTAGTAACCAGTATAAAGTAGCAGTAAATAGGATATAGAAATTAAGATTATAAAGAACATAGGAGCCATTTGTAAAAACTAAATTAATTAAAGCCACATCCAGAAACAATATGCTAAATTTGGAAAAGCCAACTAGGTCTCTCAGTCCTAATAAGAGCCCCTTTGTAAGCTTCAGATAAGCAGCAGTTATGTGCAATAAAACCAGAGAAACTTTATTCAAATTAAGTATCCCTAAACTGGCATTGATAACTTTAAGATAATATCAGTATGTTAATAAATTAACCCCGAGGTAGTATAAATAGGAGTTAGATCATCCCCCACCATCAGAACCCTATGAGAATTGACCCCCAAATCCTGCTCTTTGAATAATACTATACCTGCCAGGAGTCAATGCTGCTCAAGTTCTCCCAACTCCAATCAGCAGTAATTTAAATTAGTCTGTCCTTTCTCTTTCCTGCCGCTCTTTATAA
This sequence comes from Antechinus flavipes, assembly GCF_016432865.1. Taxonomy (NCBI): domain Eukaryota; kingdom Metazoa; phylum Chordata; class Mammalia; order Dasyuromorphia; family Dasyuridae; genus Antechinus; species Antechinus flavipes. The sequence continues at coordinate 309,479,541 of NC_067400.1, read as the reverse complement.
TTTCCTCACTGTCTGCCTGTATACCTTATGTGTCTTATTAAAGTGGGATTGATGAATTAAATTACTGCCAGCCCAACACCACCACAATCACCACCTTTATTGCTATCTTGGTCTTTCCAAGTGAATATCCAAAGAACCAAGCTTCAGTTTGTCACCCTGATCAAAACAGGAACTATTGATTCTTTTCCTTTTGATCCAAACCAAAAACACTTAGAATGAGACTGTTCATAGCCATACCTCACTCTGGGGGAGCAGGTCATGAACCAACTAGGAAAAAGCAAGGAACCATGTGTCCCACCTTGGGATGAGACTTCTCCTAATAGTTGGGTCCTAATTTGTAGTTACTAGTCTTAAAATTCCATTATCCTACCTAAAGGAGATTTAATGTCATAGAACATGACTGTCTTGAATTTATGTCTTTCTTTTTCACTTTAGACACAAAATTGTGGAGTCACAGACAATCCTGTTATTTAAATCCTTATGTCATTTTTTTCAAAATGAAAAAAGGGATGAATGAAATCTTAGTAGAAACCATTAAGAACTCTTAAAATGAGGCTGCTTTATTAATCAACCAACAGTGCACTAGTGTAGATATTTTCCAGCACTGGTCATTTTCCTTTTCTGTCATCTTAGCCAATATGATGGGTATGAGTAGTACCTCAGAGTTGTTTTAACTTGCATTTCTCTATTAATTGTCATATAGAGCATTTTTTCATAGGGTTGTTGATAACTGTTTTCTTCCTCTCAAACTACATGTGACATAGTAGAAAAAGAGCTGGCCTGTAAGCCCAAAAGGCTTTAACTCAAATCCTACCTCTGACACACCATAACTGTATTAAGTAAGTCACTCAACCTCTCAGTCTTCTAGGTAGCTCTCTCTATAACTATATATTATATATAAATATATGCACATATTTATATATCCATATAGGTGTTGAATGACACTATGCTATATATAAGAGGGAGCTTTCTCATAGTAATTCTCTATCCAATAAAATCACAGGTCTAATTTCTATTCCTAAACAAAATAAATACAAGGTAAAATTTGATAAATGAGGATAAGAGAAAATGGGAATCCAAGAGGATGTACTATCCAGGTACAGAAAGAAGCCAATGAAAAGATGCAATGACTGGGAAATAGAATGCAATGCATGCAAAATAATAAGGTGGACAGAATTCAATTATATGCAGCTGAACAAATGTTTAATTGTTGACAGTCATGGTTAAAAGAAAGAGGGAAGGTTTGGGGCAACCCAGTAGTTTTGCCAACATCCAAGAATAAGAGTTCTACAGCTTAGGACCTTCCTTGGCCAAAAAAAAAAAAAAAAAAAAAAAAAAAAAGTTCTTACAGCATCAGTTCTTTGCATGTTACCCTTAGCAATAAGCAGCAGCAGTAAATCAGATGAGTGACTATCTCAAGGGGAATGGGATTAAGGCCCTGAGCTTTTCAGAATATTGAAAACTCATCTGAGGACCTAGAATTGGCTTTGCTGTTATATCTCTTTCAAACCCCAAGATCAAACAGCCTCAGAAATAGTGTTCTATAAACCCAAGGAATTATGGTAGTAATAATAAAAGATATAATAATGCAGCAGCTTCCCCTCTTTTTTCTCTTTCCACTTCTTTTTTGTTTTTTTAATAAAATATTAGACTTTTAGCTTTAATATTGGTAGAAATAAGTATCATATACATATCAGAACTGAAAAAATTATCAATGTTCCCCCAAAAACCTAGACTATATGTAGCTACAAGACAAAACTTTAGTATGATTGGAAAATGGGTCACCTCTAAGAATCATAATATCATAGATCTAGGGCTGAAGTTATCTAAGACAACTATAAATTTTAAAAATGCAGAAACTGAGAGATTGGTAACTATTCTTAAATCACAGAGCATTCAAAGTCAAGGTTCACAGTATAAGGTATTGTGCTAGGTACTTTAAATACAGATATAAGTAGAAAGATAATCCTTACCTTCAAGGAGCTTATCCTTACCATAAAACACTTAATGGAAAAGAAAGACAGCACATAAAGAAAGCTGAAAATTGTGGGTGGTTGTGAGAGAGAAGATGAAGATAACGGGTGAGATGGACATGACAGAAAAAATCTGGAGCACAGCCTGGAGAGGAATGAGCCATGGCTGTCCTGGGCACTCTTCTTAAATGGAGGTTCTGGGTAGAACCAGCTAATCTGGGACTGAGGCTATATGGCATGGTGGGTATTTCAAATGGGTGATCCTAAAACTGGAGGTAGACTTCTGGATAGAAAAGTTTCTTTGGTATCATAGAGGAAGCTTGAGAAGCATGACACTTGGACTTAAGGTTTGGAAAATTCCACTTTTAGTGTTGTATCATTTCTGAGTCTGGAGGAAAACCTATATGCTATTTTATGGTTAAAAATTATTTTATATATGTCTGTGAAGTTAGTGCCATTATTACCACCAATTTCTGATAAAGAAATTAGGTTCAAAGAGGTTAAGTAATTTGTCCAAGAATGAATTGCTGGTAAATGGTAGAAGCAACTACTCAAATCAGATTTTTTTGCCTCCCAAATCCTGTGCTCTTTTCACCATTCCTCTCAGCTTCTCAGATTTCAGAGGGATAACAGAATAGATTCAGGGAGATAAAGGGGTAGATTCAGCTTATGTTATGAAGACAGTGAGAAATGACAAGTTTACAGCTAATGAACAGCATGATCAACTGTAGTTCTTTTTAATACTAATGCATAGGAACAGATCAGGAAAAGCATAGAGAGGTAGGAGTATCTGTGTCATGGAGCACTGAGGTAGTGTTTTCTCAGGAAATTAATTGTTGCTCCATTTGAGCTCAGACAGCTTCCCTTTCTTTACCTATTGCTAAAGGTCAAAATTTCATTTGTTGGCTACAAACTCCCCATGGATTCAGGGCTGAACAAGAGAGTTCTTTTACCTTTAAAGAGACAGCTGTGGCCATATGATGTAAGCCACCACATGGTCACAAGCCCAGGCTGTCAAATCTGACTGCCCAGCCAGCATCTTTGGGTCTTTGGGGATTGCAAAGCTTTGGATGGTCTAGAAATTGCAAAAGATATCAGATGAAATGTTGGCTGTTTCACAAATCCCACTTTTAGGTTGGCACGAGATGTCACACAAAGATCTGCAATAACATTTTTATAATTCTTTAAATGAATGGTGCTCTGGTATTGTTTATAATATCACAACTGCTCAGCCAATTTCTCATCATTCATTTCCAAGTTATCTGGACTCTGGCCATTTTGCTTTTATTTTTCCCTACTCTCTTTTATTGCCTACCTTTTGATAGCAATAATTACTAAAGTTTCTATAGTAGTTTCAAATTTTTGAAATTGTATTTTTGTTGGAGAAAAGGATGTATACAACACTGTAGGGTCCAAATTATTCAAATAAACTGTTTTCATTATTTAAATTCACTAGCATATTATCCAGTGCCCCATGTTAGTTCATCTTATAGACAATGCTTGAAAACTGAAGTAAAGCTTGCTCACTGTTTGAAATGCATAAACTGGAAAGGGTAGAATTAACCTTCCAATGTATGTGTAACTGGTATTCAAATTTCCCCTGCGAGGGTGGGGGAGGTTCAAGAAATAATCTTGAACCTGGTAACATGGACTTTTGGAAATTATGGTTCTAATGAATGGTATGAATTCCCTTCTGCATTTAGAAGGTTGGAAAAGTCTCAATACCCAGTTATATTCGTAATAAAAACCTATAATCTTACTAAAGAAATCTTAAATATAATTTCCTTTTGGAAATTAATATGGTACTTTGATCAGGATGATAAACATAAAAGATATATATATTGCATTTGTGAATGTATATAAATATATACACATCTGTGCATATATTTGGACCTTCCCTGAAGATATTCAGTAAATAGCTCCTTTTCAGAAAATAGAGTTGAGCCATAAATTTGGGGTTTTTTTCCTTTTTTTTGAGATGCTGGTAGTATATTGTTTGAAATATCTGTCAAATTACACCCCCCAAAAAAAAAAGTTTTAAGGATGCTACTATAGAAATGTATAATTAAAAAATAAAACTAGCTAGTCATATGATGAGTATGAGGGGTATGCAGGACAACCTACCTACATGTTCTATGACTATCCTCAAATGTTAGGAGAGTTCAAGGAAGGCTTCCAGCATGTTAGATGGACTCTTTATGAGGAATTTATTATAGAATATAGATATGAATCACATAAGATTTAATGGAAATATTATTAGCATCAATGACTAGAATGTCTCCAATATATGAAATCATAGATTCATTAGAGTCATGCAATTTTAAAGTATTGAAGAGAATGGAAGGCCAATTAATAAGCCCATGACTCTTACCCATCTGCCAGGATAGTTTAATTGTTGACCTTGAAGCTGAAGTGAAAGAAAAGGAATGGAGGGAAGACTATCACAATTAAGTTAAAAACATTCCCCATCTCCCCATCTCTTTATCTTATGATAAAAAGCCTTTTGTATCTTCCTCCACTGTTAGCAGCAGTAGTTCCTTTTAGTTGAAGCAATTAAGTAGCACAGTGGATAGTTAGAGCCCCGAATTTGGAGTAAGTATTGAGACATGTACTGTGTAATCCTAGACAATTCACTTGTTTTATGCCTCAATTCCCTCATTTGTAAAATGGGAATAATAACAGTAATTACCTCACAGGGTTGTTGCAATAAACAAAGGAGTTAATTTATGTAAAGCACTTTACAAACATTAAAGAACTATATAAATATTAGCTGTTGTTGTTATTGTTGTTGTTTTATAGCCTTGGGGTATTTGATTCATTCATTCATTCCCTTGCTCTTCAGAGCCTTTTCCTTAATCTCAAAAGCATATTTTTTTTTCTCCCTAAAGCTGGAGAAACAAGGGGGAATCCAATGTAAACATAATTATGGCAGACTTCTCATAAAGAAGGTGATTGAAAAGGAATGTGGGCTACACTACTTTGCTAAGTCTGACTTCCCATAAGTAAAGAGTCACATACTATATAAATTGTAACTGAGCTTTCTTGCAGAATAGATTAGTTTCCTGGCACATAACTAGAATAGAAAGCCCCAGAGCAAAACTCCCTGGACTTGTGACATCATCAGTTCTTTTCTTTCTTTTGACATTGGCAAGAACCTGCAGTCTGGATGGGAGCTCTAATTGCCTTCCATAAGGTACCAGCACCTGTTTCCAGGGTCTAGTGGTCAGATTAACAGACTGAAAGCCAAGAGCCCTGTTTGCTATTTCCAGTTCTGCCATGCTGTGTGACCTTGGGTATTGTGGTACCTCCCTGAGTCTCAGTCCACCCCCCCCTTTTCTTTCTGCAGAATAGGAATACTGTACACCTACCCCTTTCTCCCTCCCTCCCTCCTCTCACAGAAATGCCCTAAGGGTTATTGAATTCCTGAGATGCTCAAATGACAGATGCTCAGAATATAAATAGAGCACTGTGAGTCTCACCCTAAGGGAAGTCACAATGAGGGAACTTCTCTCCAGGAGGGCATTGTTGCTGCTCACCTAGATGAGGTGAATTAGTTCTTCCTGGGCATTCTCTCATGTGAGAGAGCAGTTCATCTACAGGGGCTCACCATAGGGTCAGACACTTCATCACCCCATGCTTCGTCTCTTGCTGCATATATTTGCTGCAGCAGACATTCCCATGTATACTATCTCTAGCTAGATAGTATGTGACTTTAATCACTCTCAAAGTCTTTCCATGTTATAGACTTAACAACAAAGGATCCATTTATATTAACAGATAAATATTAAAAATTCTAGGTTGTACTCTGAGGTATCTACTTGGGAATTTAATTGAGCCAAATGTATTGATATTCCTAAATGAAAAAGTTTATGTGCAGTTGGAATTTCCCTTTTTTTTTCCTTTCTTTCTTTTTTTTTTTTTTTAAAAGCAATTACTGGATTAAAAAAAAACAGTTTTATTATAATGATTATTCTGTATTGTGAAATGAAATTCAGGAGAGGAAGAGACAGCACTGATTTTTAAAGATGGTCGTGTGCCTGTACACTAAAGAATACTTCCCCACATCTAATATTAGGACAGCTGTGAGCTCTCCATCTGTCTTAAGTTTCTAGGAGAAATGGTTGATTTTCCCCTGAGCAGGCTTTCATTAGAGGCTTCTCATTATCTCATACAGTCAGTTTAGGAGAGATTATACCTCTAGTATATTCAAAATGCAGTTGTTTAGAATTCAGAACACATTTACCCAGAGAAACAGTGTAATAAATTATAAGTTCATAGATTAAAAAGTAGGCTTCATAGAAGCCCACTAGCCCAATTTTCTAATTTCCTAATTCAAGAAATAGAAGCTTAAAGAGGCTTAACAACTGATGACTAAGGTCATACAAATAATAAATGATAGAGAAAGGATCTTATGGCAAATTAGTTTTCCAGATGTTTTATAATAGTTTTTTAAAAAAATTTATTGACCTAAAACATGTTGAAAGGCAACATAACATGTAGGTTACATTTGAGTCAAGAACATATGAATTCATGTTTTCCTTCTCAAATATCACAACATTGGCAAACCACTTAATTTCTCAGTTCCCCTAAGAATACAAGCGGTTAAAATTATAGGTCTACAAACACACACACATACATATACACACACACAGAGTCATGCAAGTGCACATGCACCTATCTCCATCTAGAGGAGAACATCATTGCTATGAGAAATATATTAAACCTGAACCATTTGAAGATGATATCAATGTATATTCAGTTCCTTGCCATGACAGTAGGAGCTGGAACTTCCTTGATGCTAGAAATAAATCACTTTCTGGATCTCAGAGTCTTCATTTTTATAAATGGAGGCAAACTATCTTTGTAGGACCTATCCCACAAAGCTGTTATTTAAAAATCACTCTCTAAATTTCAAAATAAAGCAGAATTAGATTATTATTATTATTATTATTATTGCATCTCTCAATAAATTGCTCCCCAAGCATTCTTTTAAAGGAATACAAGACAGTCCCACAGGATAAATGGAGTTGGGGCATGTATGGAAATGGACAAGGGTCCCACGGTGAATCCTTCCAGATATACTCCTATGTCCACTGTTCATAGGTTAGGTGTTTGTGTGATAATGTCCTAAAAACAACAATGGTTTGAGAGACAGAAGTTCTAAGTTTGAATCTAGATTTCAGGGCATAGTCGTTGTATGTACATGTAGAAGTGACTTAAATTGCTTAAATATCAGTGTCTTTATTTGTAAAATGATGGTATTTCTACTTATCTCATTCATGGGGCTTTTGTGTGAGAATTATTTGATAAACTGTAAAGTGAGATATCTTATGATATAGCATCATCATCATTATCATCATCATCATCATCATCATCATCATCATCATCATTATTATCTGAACCAGCAATTTTTTCAGGGGGGAAATGACTTACTAAAGAAATACCTCTAGCCATGAAGATCCACAATTTATAGTCTAAGTTACCAAAGATCCTGAAAAATTGTTAGAAGACCAGTATATATCAGTTTTTGAATTTGAATCTAATCTCTCCTAATATTGAGGCAATTTTTTTTATCCATTATGCTACATTATTATTACATTTTATACAGACTGAATCAAAAGTCTCGTCAGTTTTCAGCTACTGAGCCTAAAATTACTAAGACTTTTGGAACATCCTTATTATGATGCATAAAACAATTTGTATTTTATCATAATACCTACAAATATATGTATGTTACATACTACACACACATACACACACATCCACCTAATTCATAGATTCTTTTTTATACATATTTTACTTGATAAATAGCATGCTAGGAGATATGATTGTTGTTCCTTGTCCTTTGTTCTCAAAGAAGACCATGACATTGGGGAAGTTATGCCATGACTTCTAAGTACCATGACTTATAAGTGAATTTTATTGAGGTAAGAGAGGGCTGTGCAAGGTCACCTGCCTCATTTCCCCCGCTGGAGTTATCTGGGTCTGGTGGCCAGATAAAGATCAAGATGACTGGAGATGGCCTTGGATGCAGTGAGAGAAGAGAGATAGTAGATAGTAAGTCACTCTTACAGTCAAGAAGACCCGATTCATGTTTAGCCTCTGACAGATACTAACCGTGCATCCTAAGCAAGTCTTCCAACCTCTCAGTGATTCCAGCAAGTCTCTTACACTATAAGTAACAAAGCAAGTGACATCTGCTTTGCTAGAAGGAATTTCCTCATTTAAAGTTATCTGATCACAGGTCAATACTCATCCTCCCCAACCAACCAATTATTATTGTAATTCAATTCAACACAATTCAACAAACATTTAATAAATGCCTATAATGTCCAAGGCATTATGCTAGATTCTATATTTAAAAAGAGAAAAGAATTCTCTTTTTATATAGTTTAAATTCTACTTGAGGATAAAACATATCAATGGCTAAGTGAATGCACAACAGTTTAAGGAGAGAAAATCCCTAATAACTAAAGGAACCTGAAAGGGTTTGGAGGTGAGCCCTCAGATGAGCCTTGAAAAAAGCTAATGTTGTCTGAGAAAATGGAAGGATATATTTTTCATTTTAAAAAGGAGACCCATCCTCATATTCTAAATTCTTACAAACACAGATATAGTCTAATCCCATCCTTTTACAATAAGGAAATTGAATTAAGGAACAAAAATGAAATCCTATATATCGCAGAAGTGTACCCTATATACAGGTCCAGAGGTATCAAGATATTTGTTAAAAGCCACACAGCTTTTAAGTAACAGAAATGGGACTTAAATTCAGGTTTTTTGACTCCAAAGCCCCCTATAAAGTGATAGTGAAAAGTAGAGACAGTTCTTTGCTTTGTCCTGGCTTCAGATGCTATTCATTTTCTCATTCCAAGGGAGAGGGAGAAGGATCGGAAAGATCCCAACACTAGTTACAATTATGTGATTTGCCCATAGGTATCTTACTGCTAAAATTGTCAAGCAGAGCTAATGTGGGTAATTTGCTCCTGTCTGCTTGCTACTGCTGACAAGTTAAATCCCCACAGATTACAATTGAAGTATCTAAAGGCTTGGTCAGAGCAACTAACTATTAAGAGTTGGTGGTGTGTGGATGAAAAAAACCCACTGGATTTGAAATCAGTGAAGTTCATCTCAAGTCTTGGGTCCAGTAATTAATGCCTGTGTGATTTGTTAAGTCATAAACTGAGACTCAGAGAGTTTAAGTGATTTATCCCAAGCGGGAGGACACATACACAAGCTTTCTTGAATCCAAGTTATGCCATAGTGCTTAAGAGATACTCGTTAGATTGGATTGACCTATTATATTGCTTCCAGTTCTTAAATTTTATGTTATGATTCAGTGAGTTTAGGGTGAAGGAAGAAGGGAAGAGATGCTAAGAGAATGGAAATAACTTTTAATGGAGCAGATTACCAAAAAACAAACTGGTCAAAAGCAGTGTACAATTTTTCCTCAAAGAAAGGCACTTTATAAATAGTGATTCGAGCTCAAGAGTTGGACTTTAGAACACCTAGATTTTTTTCCTGCCTCATTTATATGATCCTGAATAAAATCATCCAATAGTTATGGGCCTCAGTTTCCTCATTTATAAAATGAAGGAATTGAACTCAATCACTTTCTAAGGACACTTCTAAGTGTAAAATCAATGCTAATATAATCTGTTTCTTGCTATCTATCTCATAAGGACCCTGTAGACCAGTAGCACTGGTAATCAGGAAAATCACCCTTTAGTTTAGAAACATGGGACTGTTTCCCTGGGAGAAATTGGCAGTGAACAAATATAGACCTCATAATGCCATTTTTAGAGAATTCCATTGTCGGCTGTAAGCACAATTTAAAATTGAACCAGATGTCATGTCCTGCTCTCAGGATGTTTGGTAGATGCTGATGACTGTGCAAATCCAATGTTTGGACTATGTATAGAGAGAAATATAAAATCATGCTAATCAACAGAGGTAAAACAGCATCCCATTTAGACTTCATGGGAATATATCAAACAGAATTCAGTGAATGTGCTAGGATTGAGTCATTGAAGGCAGTCACTCAGTCAGTCAACACCATTTATCGAAGACTCAGTGCAGAAGACAGGGTATAAATATAGACATCGGGCAAACATTCTCACAAAAGTAATCATAGTCCAAATTAAACAGTATGTTTTCCTATTCAACAGCCACTAGGAGAGCTAGTGATTTATGCTAATTGTGAATGCTCTTTCCAAATTTCTTCCTCAGATACTCTCTTCCCAGTATCATAACACAATGGTACAGCACATGTATGAGCTTTCTAACTTTGTACATTCTTTCTTATGGCTCCATAAATGGGCAGATCTCCCTGAAAATGTTAAAGAAAAATCTGATACAAGTTAATTATCCCTCCTGCAATGGTAACATCCACTATTCATATACTAAATGGTATTTTGGAAAGAATAGTCACTGAGTTTTCAAAAAGAACTTACTAAAAGGAAGAAAAGAGTAAATCAACAAATCCAGGAAAATGCATTATTAAATGCATACTATGTTTTAGAGATGGTATAGCATCTGGAAGTACAAAGATAAAAATAAAACACTGGCCTCAGTTAACTGACTAATTTTTTCCATTTTTTGTCCAATTTTTTGTGATTTTGGGATTTTATTAGCAAAGACATTGGAATGGTTTGCCTTTTTTTCTCCAGCTTATTTTACAGGTAAGGAAACTGAGGCAAACACTTGCCTTGGGCCACAGAGCCAGAAAATGTATGAGGTAAGATTTAAACTCAGAAAGACAAATCTTCCTGAGTCCAGGCCTGATACTCTATCTATTGTACACCTAAATGCCCCTTGACCTCAAGGACATTATAACTTAAGAAGAAATAACATGTGTATAAATGACTGCTTACAGAAGACATACCAAGAAAGAGCAAAGTGTGCAAGGAATCATGAAACAAGCAATTTATTATTCAGAGGCATGTGAGTGTAAGGTTCCTCAGCCTTTCAGTTCCAAGGAAAAGCACGGACAGTGGCAAGCCAGGCAAATAGTGGGACTGAGAGCATATGCCTTATATCTAAACTGTAGAAAGGAATTGGGCATCCTACAAAGTTTTCCTCTTTGGGCAAAAACACTGATTGCCCTGCCTAGTGACAGTTCATGTCTATAGCAGGTGATTTCAGTTCAAATAGAAATGGGACCACTAAATCATAATAATGAGCTTTGTGAGCCATTTATTGACTTAGAAAACTACATATTATCATTATTTATGTTCTATTGTATTTTTATTTATTTTGTTAAATGTTTTCCGGTTACATTTTAATCTGGTTCAGACCATACTTGGAAGCACTGCTGGCTACAATGCCCCAAGTTTGATACCTCTGTTCTATACCACTCTCAGAACGAATCTACTATGATGTTCATAGACTGTCTGTTTCTTATCAGAATCCCTAAGACAGCCTGAGGGGGTTTTAAAACATCCAGAGCTTGAGTAGTATACTAAAAGTTCTTGCTGCCCAGTACTCCAAGTCAGTAAAATATTCCTAAATGATGTGCTCTCATTTGTGCACTATTAACACCTTCCCTGTCAGACCGTCTTAATGACATCTTCCCTCTCATGCACCAAATTTGCCCTCCCAGTTTTATTAACATAAAAGATTGGAGGTGGGAATGCCAGTGATTTTGCCAGAGGGCACTTCTGAATCTATTATAGCAGGCAGGGAGTGAACGCTCATCTTTCCATTTTAAAGAGAACCCAGACACATTTAAAAGCATGTTCTATTTTTAACAAAACACTATATTAAACTGTCACATACTTTTCTTTCTATTTTCTTCTTCATGGATGCTGATAGTGACCATAATATTTGTATGGGAATAAAAGCTCTCTCCTTTATATTCAGTCAACATCTCTGCTTCCCACGTATTATTATTATTATTTTGCATTTCTATAGCATTTTATCTTCCAGAATGCTTTATAATCATGAACCAGTTATTTTTCACAGGATCCATGGGAGGAATAAGACTAATTCATCACTGTCACCATCTTCATCTTCTTCTCCCCTCCATTCATTTAGTTCCCCTCCTCTTTTTTTTTTTCCAAATGAGGAAACTAAGGCACTGAAAAGTTAAAATGTCTTATTGAAAATCATATATTGAGTCAACTACAGAAGCAAGTGGAAAGGTCATCCTTCTGTCTGTTTATCTTTACTCATGTCAAAGGATTTAGAGCAAGAAATTTGAAACATCCACTATTTCAACACCCTCATTTTATACACACATACATGATTAAGTTATATAGTTATTAAGCGAAGAGACATGATTCAAACCTAGGCCTCCTGACCAGTGGAAAGCATTCATTCATTCTCTGTCTCTGTCTCTGTTTCTGTGTCTCTCCCTGTCTCTTTCTGTCTCTGTCTTTGTCTCTTTCTGTTTGTCTCTGCCTCTGTCTCTCTCTCTCTGTCTCTCTCTCTCTCTGTATGTGTGTGTGTGTGTGTGTGTGTGTGTGTGGGTGTGTGTAATATATATGCTTAACTAGATAGTAAAGAAGATAGTTCACTGAGTTTGAAATCAAGAAGATTCATCTCCCTGAGTTCAACTTGAACTCAGACTTTAGTTTCCTGTATGTAAAATTATCTAAAAAAGGAAATGGTTAACCACTCCAATATATCTGCCAAGAAAATTCCAAATGGATCATGAAGAGTCAATCATGACTCACCTTTTACCTCAGTTGATCCTGGAAAATTACTGTTTTATAATACTGTAATCAGTGTTCCCCAGGTAGCATAGTTGATAGAATATTGGGCTTGGAGTCAGGAAGATCTGAGATCAAACTTTTCCTCAAACATTAATAGCCATGTAGGAAAGTCTGCTTATGAGAAAGTCACTTATGAGCTAGCTCTCTCTCTCTCTCTCTCTCTCTCTCTCTCTCTGTCTCTCTCTCTCTCCCTCTCTCCCTCTCTTTTTTTTTTTTTTCAGTTTCCTCATTTGTAAAATGGGAATAATAATAGTATTCACTTCTTAGGGTTGTTGTAAGGATCAAATGAGATACTATTTGTAAAGTACTTCACCATACTACGAAAGCTAGTAATATTTTTTTTTCATTTGCAAACTGGTGGTGCAGTGTGAGCTCTATAAGGAAGACACAGGCTCATAAAGTATTCAGACTCTATATAGCTGCAATCTGTATGTGATTTCCTGCCAGACAACTGTCTTTAGAAAACCTTTGTAGCACCATGGACAGAGCAAATACTGCTCTTAAACTAAAATCTTATCTCTGATACTATGTAACTTTAGGCAAATTACTTAATCTACTTGGGCCTCAGTTTTCTCATCTGTAAGATGAAGGACTTGAAATAAATGATCCACTGAGTCTTTTTCAGCTCTAGATTTATGAACATAAAAGTCTCTCTAGATCTTACTTTCTTCATCTGAAAAGTGAGGGGGTTAAAATAGATGACCTCAAAAATCCCAGCACTGAATATATGATCTTATAATTACCTTGAGTCATCAAGAAAAGGAATATTGTTCTGTATCTTTTAAGAAGCCAAGAAAGTAAGTGTAGTTTGAAAACTTTTTCTTTTGGAATGATGAATATAAAATTTTTGTGTTAAGAGGGACAAATCCTTCAGAATCAAGAAAAGTAGACTAGCAGAATGATTTGTTCTCTAGGAGTACTGGATATAAATTTATAAAATTATTTACTTCTTTACAAATGTGTAAAGCAGAAGTGTGATGTTTCAGAAAGAGTAGTCCTCACAGTCAAGAGCCGTGGGTTTCAGTCCTAATTTAGGATTAGATCTGAAGAAACGTTGGAGATCAGGTAACCCAACTCCTTTATGTTCCATATTCTGCAGCCTGAGAAGGTTAGATAATTTGTTCAAGGTAATTCAGGTAACAAATCAAAGGATCAGTATTCCAACCAATAATGAAAAATTCAGTGCTCCTTCATAACTATCCTCAACCTTCTTCACCCTAACCCTTTTTGTTACTATAAGGGGAATTTCACTTACTGGATAATTCACTTAGTCTCTGTCTTAATTTCCACATTTGTAACTCATTATCTTTATGTACAAAATCAGGAAGATGTGTTTTATATATTTATAGGTGATAATAGGTATTATTTATTGTAGTAATCCATTAGAACCCTAGAATCAAGATCTATTCTAACACATCAAATGATCTTGGGTATTAGAAGCTTCTGCTGAGCTGAGCTTAAAACTTCTTGTATGGCCGAGTTAATTTTTGAAGAGTTCATCTCTCAAGTGATGATATTTTATCCTTCTACCTGTCTGCTTAAGAAGTAGAGGTGGGGGAGAACCATCTGACACAGTATTATTTTGTGTGAATATAGCAAAGGGAATTCCTGAGGCCCCTAGAAAGTAGCAGGAACTGCTGTTGTACTACAGTTCTCTATTATTGTTCTGACTCAGTTTCCCTAATTGTTTTGACTAAATTTCCTTAATTGTTCTGCCTCGGTTTCCCTAATTGTCCTGACTCAGTTTCCCTAAATTGTTCTAGCTCAGTTTCCCTAATTGTTATGCCTCGGTTTCCCTAATTGGTCCTGCCTCAGTTTCCTTAATTGTTCTGCCTCAGTCCCCTTAGTTGCAACCCCCCCACCTCCAGTTCATGAAGACTGATAAACTCAGGGCTATTTGCTCTAAGGTTATAAATTATCAATGTGTAAACTCAGAAAAGAGGATTCCAGACATTCTGTCTGTAGTCAGACACTTTCTTAACTCCCAGGTTGTTAGAATTTTTGGTCCCACCCTCTAGCCTGTCAGAACTGGATTTATGGTTCCTGCCTGGAGATTCCCGTTCACCAGAGTTTGGACTCAAACCCCCCCATTCCTCCTCCCCCCCCACCCTCCACGCGTTTAGCTACTCTGTATAAACATGTCATGGAGAACTTGCATTGGCTACTGGATGCTGAATAGATGCTGGATTCTTGGAGACAGTCTCATTCAGCCCTGGGACTAAGCCATAGATCGATTTGGTCCCAGTAAATCTCTCCCTTCCAAATAAAATATTGAAAACTCACTAATCTCTATTTTGCCTCAATTTCTCCCACATCACACTGCAAAGACAGGAATCAGATTTAAAAGGCAGCCTTATTCAATACATACTCATGACTAATAATAGCTTAGGCATACTTTCTAAAGGGGTAATCCTCAGGTAAAAAGTGGCATCAGAGTTTTGGCTATATAATGAGGTTTCATGTAGGGATTATAATGGGCACAAACAGTTCCCCCTTTCCCAGCTCTTATTCAGGAGAGTTGGACTTGGCTTGGCCAATGCCTAATATCAGATCAGAGTCGATAAAGAAGGAATAGAGGAAGAACACACTGAACCTAATTGCCAATTAGGCAACCCTAAGGGGTCAGATTTGACACCTTATAGTGACCCTAATGGTGAAGAGACTGAGCTGTTATTATTGTGCTGCTTCAAGGTGCCCCAGAGTAACACTGCCATAGTGGATTATGCTTATCAGCTAAAACCAGCCTAGAGAGGTTAAGATCTGCCTGAGGGTTGGGAGAGGGGGAGAGGGAAGAAGAAAAGTACAGAATGAAATTTTCTTATATTTGACATAACATTCCACAAAGATAAAATGTTGAAGGAAATATCATACATATAGGTACTGTTCCCTTCCTGTCCCTTCCCCACATATAGAAAAAATGGTCATATTAAAGGTTCTACTAGATGGCAACTCCACCAAAAGCTAACTTAATGGGCTTGCCTCTCCAACCACTGAGTAACTTACTTCATTTCTGGGCTCCTGGTCACTTTATTAATTTTTGGGGAAGCATTGGTTCTGATATTACAGCATCTGGGTCCAAATGCTTATTGCCTATGTAACTTTGGTTAAGTCATTTAGTGACTCTAAGTCTCAGTTTACTCATCCGTAAAATGAAAAGAATTGGATGAGATTCCTCCTCCTGCCCCCAATTTAATTCCAAGATCCTATTCTTCAGTTCTTCAGGAGGGAAAAAGAAGTGTTTAAACTGTGTTACTATTGACAAGACAACTTCACATGCCTCCCCTCCCTTCTCAGTCATCTTCAAAAGATGAGTCAACCTATCTAGGATTGGCACTGTTGTTGGAGATTTGGGTTCTGGGTCATTCCTCTGAAAAAAAAAACTGACCAAAAAAATAAAAACAGAAAGTCATTGAAATCTTCTGGAGGATGCACTTGCTAAACCCCTATGACTTCATAATTTGCAGTCAAAGATAAGGTTGAAAAGCTCTGGTTTGTGAAACTAAAGCAGGCTAAAATAGGAAGAATTATCTTAAAGGGACAAAAGTTTGTATTTACATCCAGTTATCCTGGTAATTATCAGTGGGAAGGAAGCTTAAGGGCAGATAAAAGAGACCTTGAGTAAATACAGTTCTCTCTTTCTATTGGCTTTTTTCTATATATATATTTGCCAGGTTTATTAACCCTTAATTTGTCCTTTCTCTTTATCCCCTTCTTCTTTCTTACTCCTTTCCATTTGGTTCTCTTGAGAATAATGAAAAGAAACCAAAGTGCTTTTGTGAGTTGTGACAGCCAAGTGCAAATAGATTGATTAAAAACACCATGTTTCTTTTAAAATTTAAATAGAGAAGAGATTTGTGGGTAATATGCATAATATTTGTTCAG
Organism: Antechinus flavipes; assembly: GCF_016432865.1. NCBI lineage: Eukaryota > Metazoa > Chordata > Mammalia > Dasyuromorphia > Dasyuridae > Antechinus > Antechinus flavipes. Next base: position 309,462,971 of record NC_067400.1, on the reverse strand, counting down.
TAGTAACAAGCTTGCTGGAAAGAAAGAGGGGGGTGGGAAATATGGAGGTGCTGCCACTGTTGTTCTGCTCTTAAACACAAGATTGATTTTAAATTTTTCCTGTGTCAGTTTCATTACAAGCAAATTAATCCTTCTTTCTGCAGCTTAAGACTTTTTTCAGGGCTTCTCACTGAAAAAAGCATATTGTTGCTTTTCATTTCTTAGAAGCAGTAAATTCAATCAGAATGCATTAGCACACCTACCTTAGAAGGCTGAAGATTTAAATGATGGGGGTTCTGCGTGATTGATTACATTCCTCTTTAACCTCATCAACTTTTCTTCTCCCCAAATTCTAGCACTTAGGAAGTCCTCTTTTCAAGACATAGCTCAAAGGTGAAGGAAGGCAACATTTTCTTCTAGCTATACATCATTTCAGCCAGAGGGATGCAGTATCTTAAACACACTTGAGCTGGACACATGGTTCATTTCTTGTTAGATTTTCACATCTGACTATAGAGCTGGAAGCAAGTGTAAAAGCAAAACAAGAAAGCGAACAATAAGAAACATTTATTAAATTCCTACTGCATGCAGGGCATACAAAAAAAGGAAAACCTTTTCACTTCATAAGATTATATTCTACTATATAACAACCTGTTCTGCAAAAGGATGGATTTTTATTACAAGTAATTGCAAAGTCTTAATGGATCTGTAATTGGAAGGGTGGGTAAGTGATAAAAACAAACAAACAAAAACAGAGGAAGCATGGTTCAGTGGGGAGGACATTGGATTCTGAATCAAAAGAACTCAATTTAAAATCTGACTCTGCTATTTAGTGCCTATGTGACTTTGGACAATTCACTTAAATTCTTTGAGACCTCAATTTCTTCATTTGTAAAATTAGGGAATATAGTGAAGAACCTCTAAGAGATTATATCTAATTATCTAAGGGATAATAATAACATCCCTTATTACTCTAAATTTAGAATAGTCAGTATAAAACTCAACAATTATTTATTAACAGTGCATAGCATTAGATTTGGCATGGAGGAAATATGAATAAAAGAAATAAAATGAGGTAAATGAAATCCTGAGAGATTAAGAGATTGGTCCATGAGCATACGGCTGATTAGTGACTGTCTTTTGACTCTCCTTGTGCCTTTTCCCCTGCAGTGTTATAAGCTACATTGTTATGCCTCAGTTTCCCTGAATTTTTATGCCCTGAATAAAATTATTATAGCCCTACTCCTTTTTCTTTGCTATTAGGACTAGGGAAATTGAGGCCCTGAAATACCATTGAGTCATAAAATTCCAAAATTATTTGAGATAAATAATTGCTGGGATAATTCCCTCTCCTTTTGAGTATTGTCCCTCATCTTGCTGTCTCTTGCCCTCAAACTTCTTATCTTGACTCTCATCTTATCAGAATTAAGTTATGATCCTTTCCTAGAATTATAGCTTGTCTACTCACCCAGTATCTTTGACCCCCTTATCTGCCTTACTCAGATCATATATCCTGGGTAGCTAAAAAAAACCTATAAAAAGGTTTCTGCCTCAATTGCTCAGAGTTGAATGATTTTTGGACATGAGTCCCATTTGATCAACTAGTCTAAACTCTCCACATTAAAATATTAAAAACCAATCTTTGTCTTGTTTCAGTTTCTCCAGCATTACAACATATGACTGGTAATTTATAAAGCTATTAATAAACTCTAGTATTTCTACATAGTGAGATGATCTAAACCTTGGATTAGGTTGTTGAATTTAGAGTCATTGAATCAATTTCAATTTATAGGAGTCAAAAAATGCACTAACATAGAGAAATGTGATAAATAGAATTTAAACAGTTATTTGTAATGTTCTGATTTGATTTTTTGGAGATCTTGGAGTAGCCTTTGTTTCAGAATAATCACCACAAGAATAGCCAGGTGTTAAAGTCCAAATCCTTTATTATCTCCTTCACAATCTAGTTTCCTTGCCTGGGTCCCTGGCTAGCTTTCTTAGAGGAAGGTGCCTTCTGGAGTCTTGCTTTCAGTGGAGAAGCTAAGGAGGAGAGCCCTGCCACCAAGATGGTATGAAATGGGATGAATGAATCTCTCTGAGTCTGAGGGCTTGTGCTTCAGCCACTATAAAGATGGATGATAGAATGAATCTGTCTCTGAATGAATCTGGCTCTCACCCTGGCTGAGTTTATCACAGCTTATATCCACAACACTGAGTATAAACCAATCATTATATCACTAGGAAACCATTATTTGTTGTAAGATTAAATCAATCATACTGAACTTAGAGAACTATTCATCACCATGCTAAACTATAGCACCATTGTATTATCAATTCCACTAACTTAACACCTTCTAAGAATCCATGTTTCATAGTTCTAGCCCATAACAGTTATTATTTTATTTTATCATCCATGGATATTGCCATTAAATGCTTTACCATTTTTTGTATTATAGATTGTCATAGATTATTAAATACATTTATAATTTTTCAATCTAAAAATCTACCCTTTTATTCTTTCCTTAAAGACAGTTAGTTGGATAGAGTTCCAGGCCTAGAATCAGGAAGACATATTTATGAGTTCTAATCTAGCCTCAACACTTACCAGCTGTATAACCTTGAGCAAGTCAATTAACTTTACCTCAGTTTCCTTACCTGTAAAATGAGTTGAAGAAGGAAATAGCAAACCACTTCATTATCTTTGCTAAGAAAATCCTCAATGGGGTCATGAAGACTTGGACACAACTGAAAATTACTGAACAATCCCTTGTACCATTTGTTGTACACAAAGACTTTTATACTAGATAGCATTCAGAATTTTGGGTCAGAAAAATCTGGTTTCAAATCCTGCCTCACATATTTGCTAACTAATAGACCCTAAATAAGTCATCTAATTTTTGCTGGCTTCAATATTGCAGTATTTTTATCTCTAAAATTGAGATTGTACTTGATGACACCTCAGGTCACTTCCATCTCTGTGATCCAATAACTCTGAGAAATAAAAGCTAAGTATCTGGGCCAGGAGACATCAATTGTCAGTAGTCAATGTCAATAAACATTTATTAAGCACCTAATATATGCTAAGTACTCAGTTAAATGCTGAAATAAGTACGAGATGCTAGCTTAACATGAAACATATGACTTAGTAAGGTAGAAAACATAAAAATGTTGAAATAAATATTTAAAATATGCATGCATATATATAAGTAGATATATTCAAATATATTTACATATACATGTGTAATATGACAGTTTATTCTACCCTTTGTTGCTTTCCTTTGTCTCTCTCTTTTTCTTAATTTCTTTCCTTCAAATTCTTTTTAATATTATTCAAAAACAATACTGGACCACTTGTAACCTAGTTGAAGTAAGATGAAACACTAACAGTGCACAGAACTCTAGTCCTTTAGGACTCTATAATTTCTACCTTAATTAGTGTATAAAGACTCTCTACACTCCTGTTATTTTTAGGCCCTTTCTCAAAATCTAAAACAATGGTATTTTCAACAAACTAATGTGAGTTAGGGCATAAACATAATTCTCTTTAGCTTTTTGTAATAAATATTTTCTTTTGGCAATTTAAATTGTCATGGGGAAGAAAGCTAGGTGACAAAAATAGAATTTGGGGCCCAAGTATCTTAGAGTTGTTTTTCCTATGATATAAATTGTTTCTGAAAGATGCTTTAGGAGCCTTTTGGAGTAATGGAGGATAGAAGAGGATACACCCTCTGGTGGGGAAAAGAAGGACAATTCTAAGACAAGTAGAATCATTTAAAAGTCAAGAGTAAATAACAAAGAGGTATTAAAGGAGTCATTGTAAACTCTATTCTAGGAAGTGAACAAGCAAGGAACAGAAGCAAGTAGAAACTTTGAAAAGCAACTGGACAGTTCTCCGAAGTTTCCAGATCAGACTAACTTTTCATTTGAAACTAATTATCTCTTATTGTCCATACTTGGAGATCAGTTTGAAAACACACAAAGGAGGCAGAGCAGAATAACCATTGTATTAATAGTTGTGGTCTAAAACTTAATTTGGAACTCAGAATATTCAACTCAATTACTGACCAAATAAATATTTATTAAGAAGCTCACTTTCTTAGAGAACCATAAGTGCAAACTGAAAACAAAACAAAACACAAAAAACGTGTGTGGGAGGGTTATCTCTACCTTCTTACAATCGAGTTGTTTCTTTGTCTAGATTATTGCAATTGATCTCCCTTACTCTACTGATTCCCCTTCTTTAAATCATCTTCCACACATTCAAAACTGATATTTCTAAAGTAGAAGTTTGACCATGTCACCTATACTGTCTCCAACCGCTCCAATTACCCACCTATCCCTTCAGATAAAATATAAACTTTGGGTAGAATTTAAATCCCTTCATAAACTGTCTCTACTCCACTTTTCTAGACTTCTTATACGTTAATCCCCTTTACACACAATATATTGCAGTCAAATTGGTCTATGTTTTCATCCTGATACAGTTTAGATTACAATGGAAAGAGTGAAAAAGCATACATATAAGAATTAAAGGTTTCAATTAAAGTCAGATGGAAAGGTCCTATGGCCCTAACAATACAATAGTAAAGCATCTAGATAGTAATGACAAAAATATATTATTTTATATTAAATTATCACATAGCACTACGACTTTAGTGATGAAAACTTTTTTCTGAATGTTCAGTAGCTATGGCTTCTGGATTTCCAGTTCACATCTTTATAAAAGTTTTTTTTCTTAGAAAATAATTTTGGGGGTTATTCTGGAAGCAGATGGTCTGAAGAGGACACACTGTGGCTCTAGGGATCAGAATCTTTGGCATTCTCCATCAAGGTATGAGAAAATGTGTTGGTCGAGGTAATAGCCATTGTTTGACTTACCTAGTGGATAGAGGAAAAGCCACAGAAGATCTAGATCATGTCTCAGTGCCTCAGGCAGATTTCTAATACTATAAACCACAAAGTAGTTACCAATTTTCAGAAATTATAAAATCATAAATTTAGAGCAGCAGAAATTTTAGTCTATAATCTAATTCTTTAATTTTGCAGATGAGTGTGGAGAAAATGAAGTACAGATAGTTTCAATTACTTGAGAGAGTTACCATTTAACTAAATTCATCTGCACTGATGACATGACATTTTCTGGGTTTTTTAAAAATCTTAACAGAGATCCTGGAACCCAACAAGAATTGTCTTATACAATCCTCTTCCCTTTGTTAAGAGGCTTTAAAGAGTTGGAACCTTCTAAAAATGATTCCTTTAAGGCATGTCCCCAATGAGAGCAACTGCTTACCACACACATGTCACCAGAGGAATCCATGGATCCGATTTCGTTCTCCACTCCTCTTGTAACCAGAAATTGTTTTTGCATATATAAATATAATATATAAGCCTATCAGAACTGTTTAATTAAGAAAGGGCTTTCACAGGACTCTAGAAGCTCATTTCCCACTTGTTTTTAGCATTTCAACGCAATTTCTAATCATCTTTATTGAAGTGTTTCTGTAAGGAAAAACTTCAACAGAATTCAGGGACTTTGTACATTAGCACTATCAATACTTGGACTATCATTTTTGTTTTCTTGCTCTTTCTCTATTTACTTTTATTGTGCTCATTTAAATTACCTTGAAATATGTTTGCAGAGAGAATGATTGACCTGGCTTGATCCCTTTAAGTTGCTGCATTTCAAATTCTGCTTGTCTATATAGTTAAAATGCTTATGCTAGTTCATTTTCAATTAATAAATGCATGTGATTGCTTAGAAATGGAGCTTTTTCTGCTTTCATATTTATCATCTCTAAATTGGAACCAAGGAATGGCCTTTATGCTTCAAGCTGCTTAGTAACCTTCATCGCCATAATAGTTAGAGGTTCTATGAAAGACTTCTTTTTAGAAGTACTAAACTTTGTGCAAAAACTCGAGTTCAAATATCTCAGACACTAAGAGTATGACTTTAAGCAGGTCATGGAATGGGCTATATAAAATCCTTTGAAAACTTTAAAATACTATACAATAATAACTTTTATTATTATTTAATTTGGATATATTGGGGGAAATGGAAAAAATAGTCTTGGATTGCAAAGTTGTCTTTCAATTCTGTTAAAATTTAAGATACCAAAGTATAATACAAATTAAAACAAAGTACACAAGACAAAAAGTTAAACAAGTCAGTTTTATTAAAGAAACATACTTATCAAAAATAGCTTATAAAAATAAAAACAAGACAGGGTTGCTTTGACTTAGGTGGAAATGAACAATACCCCACCTCACTCCAGTGGCTGAAGTGAAGTGGCTTTTATTAGATTTCTTCTCCGGATCAAGACTTGGCATTGGTGGCAAAGAGCAGGGGGTGTAGGTCAAGCTTCAAGATTGGTACTGACTCATTCTGGAAGGGTGGGTATTTGAGAGCTACTTGAACTACAAACTCATTTACTACTGATAAGAAGTGATTTACTGGCTTCCCTGGAAGACTGAAGACAGGAGGAGGAGGAGGAGAGCTTTTTTTAAGCAGAGGGAGGAGGAAAGCTTTTTTTAAGCAAGGAAAGGAGGCTAATAATTTTATTTTATTTTACAAAATTTCAACTCTGATCTCTGATTCTTAGCCTAAAACTACACAGGAAACTCATATCTGTTTTCCTGCATAATGCTAAAAAATAGCGGGGTCTTTTCCCTTTTCCATAGCATTGAAGCCGAACACTCAAAAAAGGAAAATATGACCTGAAAATAAAGGATGTAACTTGCTCCAAGCAACAGAAGCTATAATGTCATCAAAGTGACTAGGCATCCTTTATCATTCTACTTTTTGTACTCTTTAGGACCATCTTTATGGTAATGCATTGTGCAACATTCAATAGCATACTTCACAGTTCATCTACATTGGTCACCTCTCCATTGTCATGCCCTAAGTGATGATCTGAGAATTTCTGTAACTTTTATCCAAACTTCTCAAAAATCCTTTCCCTGAAGCTCAAAACTTCATATGCCTGAGATGTCAAAATCTCCACACAGTTACTGTTGAATTGCCTCTCATTAAAATGATAACTTATGCCCTTAATCTAAGTTGGGGGACTTTACCCACCAACAGACACCTTACTACCAGAAAATAGTTTGACCTGAACTTTATTATGACCAGTAGCCCTTTAATTTCCAAAATAACCATCATTATTTTTTCTCTGTATGTATATTATCTACAGAAATCTGGCAGTTGATAGATTTTTAGGCAACAGAAACTCAAAAAGGTCAGGAAATTGTATTGTGGCATATAAACTTTGTGAAATATACTTGTAACTACCAATCATATCATAGTTTCTTTCAAATATCAAGCTTATACATGTATTTATAAACATATTTCCCCTTTCTAGAAATCATCAATGTAATATTTTGAGGGAAATGTTCAAATTACATATAAGATAATGCTTAAGATAGTACCATCATCACAGACAATTACTGTTTATAAGATTCACATTTTCTATGTTTTAAGGAATCTATTTCATGGGTTTAAATATTTCATATATTACTACGCATCTTAACTATGATGTGCCTTATATTAAATGTAATCTATCTGAATTTAGGTAATTGGAAGGAAAAAAAGAGATATTGACCTGGTTGATGATCTTCTGGTGAAAAGCTTTTCCAAACTTACCTAGACTGCTCATCTCATATGTAGATCACACTCCAAATCTTTCCAAATTCATAGTAGCTAATTTCTTCCCTGGCATCTAAATTACATAATACTGGTAAAAATTCAGGTAGATGTCCATACAATGATAACATTCTGTAGTGAAACACTGATGGAGTCAAAAGGTTAGAAATTTAGTTAAATTGCCTGATAAATGGACATGGTTTATAAAACCATCTCTGAATCCAGATTTCTCATGCAATGACATTCATTTATATATTTTACATTAAGTTGCTGATACTGTGATAGAATGGATTGTTGGAAACACAGAAATAACTCCAATTTTTTTGGGTCTACCAGACAGCCCTAGACAACAAATCATACTAAAAATAGGGAGTGTGTTTTACTTTCTTATAAAGAGTCTAGATATGGCAGAATTACATAAAAATTAAAGAAAGAAATTAAAAGGCAGATCTTTCACAGATTTTCCCTTATTCCCATATTCACTATTTCAGTTTCAGTTATGGCTATTTAATATTGTAAAATGAAAAAAAACTATAAAGTTAAGAATTTTAGAATATTCAAGAAGGTCCATATTTTAAAAATTCAGAGAGGCCCATTCCTTCACCTTGTTTTAAACATCAGATAATTCAGAGAAAACCTATTGTGATATCTAAAAAATACAATATCGCCTATGTTAATTATTGTTAGTGCTGGCATGACATTTTATATTAGGACACTGTCACGAGAGAATGATTTTAAAAATGATTAAAAGAGAGCTTATTTATCCAAGGGAACATTATTGCTGATCCCTGTTTACATAGGCAGAAATGAAACATCCAGCCATTTCAACAATGCTGTTGACTTACTATCTAAAGGTGCTTTCCAATTCCCCAAACACTGAGTAGGGATCACACATTGTTAACCTGCAAATGACAATTTTTTCCTTAGAGACTCCTGCTCCATTTCATCTTGGATCACAAGTGGAATGAGTTCAGTTGAGTTGTAGCCTTATTCTATTCAGCCAAACCATTGAACAGCTGTGTTTCTATCAAGTCTTCACTCACAGGGGGCTCAAGACTAGACTAGATTAGAGGTACTAAAGGTCATAGAGAAAAGATTTTGGAAATATGAGAAGTGTTTTTTGGAGGAGATCCAAGACTCAAATAGCATAGGTATTGCAAGGTAAAAAAAATCAGAAAGGGTATAGATCAGTGAGTAAAGGACAAAACAAGCTCTTTCTAGTTCAATTCCTTAATTTTGTGTTGTTATTTTTATATCATGTCCCTTGGTATTCTGTATTACAGAGTCCTTGAATGCTTTATGATGTTATTTCCATTACTTTCAAGTATAAATATATATGTATATGTTTATATGAATGTATATACATGTGTGTATATAAATAGGTATTTATAAGTATGGTATATACATGTATGTATATCTGTATATATGTGTGTCTATATATAAGTTTCTATCTCTATATATGTGTGTATATATATATATACATATACATACATACATATCTATGTCGATATAAAGAATTTTGTTAATATTGAACATAAACTTTTCCTTTATTTGTTCCTTCTTACTTATTAAAACTGTTGGTTTGGATTTTGATAAAAAAACAAGTGATAGTCTTTATTGCTAAAAACTATTTTGGGCTATGCTTTTCTCATCTGAAGCATGTGCAATAGATCATCAAATTCATCATTTCCTGTAAGATATAGGATGCTAAATACAGGACACTGAAAAATATCTCTAAATTAAATACCATTGATTTACTTTTTTAAAAAAAATTGTATCAATGATGTTGGCACATTGTAGATGAGTAGTGAAAATTCAAATAAAAATGGGGTTACTAAACCATAATAAGGATATCTGTGGGTTACATATTGATTTATTAACCACTTACTAACATCATCTATACCATCTTATATTTTGATTTTTTTGTTAATAATTTCCCACTTACTTTTTAATGTCGTTCAAGCCACATTTGGGATCATTGCAAACCTTGTTAACATGCAAGCTTGCGTGTCATACACCTCTGCTGTAGATGCAATCTGAGCTCCATTTTACCTCTCCATCATTGTTCTGATATTAGTATCAGCATTCCTGCTTTGGGTGGAAAGGAAAGTTTGCATCACAGAGAAAAAAAAAGCCTGAAGATAAAATCCTATGATTCCCTCCAAAAATAGTTTTTTCCTCAATAATTAGGAACTCAAACTGCTCTGATTGTTCACTAAATTTGCCCAGATGTGGACCCATTTTTAGACATAAACATCAAGGATTCTACAGTGAATAGTAGTGTGCACACTTCACAGGAAGTAAATTCTGAGAACAGAGCAATACCCTTTGAAATCTATAGGAATCTGCCCTTGTTCATGCTTTAAAAAGGATAAAAGAATTAAAAAGATTCAGCTTATTCAGATAACTAAATTATTGGGAACTCTCCCTAGTGTTAAAGACCCCTTTTAGTCTACCTGAGACATCTTTAATTCTTCCTGTTTGATCAAATATTCTGTCTCTCTATTTTCTTTATTTGTAACTTATCTTAATGCTGATTAGCTACCCATCCTTCTGATTATGAGCCCTGTTCTATGATTATATCCAATCAAATTTCTGACTATTTCATCTGGGTTACCAATGCCCTGCTCAGGACAAAGCAAACTTTTAAGTGATTCTTTTAGCTCTTAGGTACCTAGACATTATCTTTGTTTAGGTTCTGTTTTTTAGAGCTTTTTATATTCCCCAAACTCTCATTCTCCATTGTTATCTTTATCTTTGCCCTGATCAAGATATTAAAATTTAGGTTCTCTATATTTTCTAAAAATAATTTGTGGTGTATATTTTTTTTAATCTCCTTTTCTCCCCACCTCTGTTGAAGAGACTTTGCTAGCTTCTACTGACACAGGAATTCTCCCTACCAATGAAATCATAATTGTAAACCAAAATAATTGAATACACATTCTCTTGTTATTATCTATCACAAGTTCCTTGTACATGAGAGGAACTCAAAAAGCATTATTTAATTGAATTTTTTTAATATCATAATATCATCTTCTACTCCCTTCCCCCCACAAAAAGGGAAGAAAGGAAGGAAAGAAAAAATATATTGTCATGATGCCTCTTCCTTTTTGACCTTTAAAAATTAGCTTTTAGTTATTGTACTTTGGGAGACTCATCATTCTTATCATGTTTACTATCTATTCTTCTTTCATTTTTATTAATATCTAGGCTTACTTGTCTACTGAATTTGTATTTTGGATTATTTTCTCCTCTGTTATGGATTATGTGATTTTCAATCTGATCCTCATTTTATAGTTTTCATTTCATATTTTAACTTCCCTTGCATTGTTGATACTATTTTCAGTTTTTCACTTGTATTTGCAACATCTTCCCCTATTCAGTGCCATCTGCAAATTTTCACTTGGTTACATTGCAGTGAACCCTGTTGTACCCTACCACACAACTCTATACTCTGCATTCCTAGTCAACCATGATAAACCTTGATTTGTTACCAAGCTGATGACATTTCCACTAGATTTTAATTAAATTTGCACATTATATTTTATTTCATATTTATTCAAATTCAACTATATGACTTGCCCTGTGTTATCTTTAGATCCTTAATTTGATTCTGCACCCCCTCCAAGCTTTCAAAATTGATGTCCACCATTTGTCCTTTTCTAGCTAATCCTGCTTATCTGTCAAATTGATGTTGAAAATTATTTTCCATGAACATCTGCTCTATTTAAAAAGTGCTTAAATCAGCCTCCAAGATCACTCTCTTTACCTTTTATGAAGATTAGAACCAACACCCATTATTTCTCTCATTTTAAAAAGTATTCAAATGGCTGCTTCCCTTTTAGTAATTTTTCTAAAATAATCAATTCAGTCATTCTGTCAGCCAACTTTCAATACGACTGTGAGATGGATATAACCAGAGTCAATGATTTGTTAATGTCTAAGTTTTCCAATTATTCCATTCTCTGCTTTCTAAAGGGCTGTTTTCACAAGGTCTTAATTATATCCTAATCATCCACACTAATTGTTTTCTTATTAAAGCCAGATTTAAAAAATTAGTTGGGTATCTCAGCCATTTGGAGTTATCATTAATGTCATGTCTCTCATTTATTATGGGGTCTATTTACCCTCTGGTTTCTCTATCCCCTTGGTACTTTGTAAAATCTTTCCTATTAATTTTAACCATTTATGTGAGCTGTAACTCATTGTGTTTTTCAATTGTCTTGATTTTACCATGGAAGTCACAATAGTCTGGAATACCAAAGTTCAGTATATGCTTATTTATTACTATGAATGAATGAATTACTATTACAATGATGCAACAATCTAATTTTCTATCCAACTTTCTACTTATAGCTCAGGTTTGCCTGCTGGTTTTCACCCACATACTAGTCTTAATTCTAACTTTGAATATGATGACTATACAGAAACTCTACCTTACCATAGTTTGACTCAGCACATTGTTTTTACTTCTAAGTCCTCCCCATATCTATTATCCAATCATTTTGCAATTGAATTTTGATCCCCAGTGATTAGAGTCTTAGCATCTGGGTTCTAGTTACTACTGCTTTTTGGTGCCTAGAGCCAAACTATTTTTTCAATCCTTCCAAACCTTTGAATTTCCCACTTTCTCTACCTAGACTTCTAGATCTATTTATCCTTCTCTTAGATCTAACCTAGAGCCACAAAACCTATCTGTTCCAGCTTATCAACATTCCTTTTCCTTTCAAAGACTGAATTCAATCTACTTTCTTAACTCATCATCTGTATTCCCTGCTTTCTACTATGAAGTCCTAAAATATGAACCCACTCTATATATTCAGAACTTCCTATCTCAGCCTCCTTACCTATTCTAGACTCTTTACACTGAATTTACCACCGTTTATTCGGTAACCATATCATGCACACACCTGATATATTCTGATATTCTTTCTGAATCTTTTTTTGCTAGTCTAGAAACCCAAACTCTTCCAACTCTCAAAGGCCTGGCAAAACTTCATCTATCTGAATCTTGGTTCTATCCAAAAAATATGCAATATTTATTATATAGGCTCAAAAGAATTATCTTTATGTCTTTAAAGCTTAATCACCTACTATTTCAGTTTCTCAAGCATCCTATTAATCCCGTCTCTTACTTACTCACTGATCTACACTTCCCCAGTGATTTTTTTGTTTCTTATTCACCTTGCTGCTCTTTTTTATGCCCACTCCACCATGATAAAAACCATTAAAATGAAAACATCTGCTACATTCTTGGCCCTGACTATTATTAAATATGTAATCTTGGGAACATTATTTAACTTCTTTGAAACTAAATTCCTCATATTAAAAATGGGAAGATTACTATTTGTGTGAACTGATTTATAGAGTTGTAATGACACAGTGAGATGTCTGTAATACACTTTACAATATCAAGTGCGATAGAAACACAAGTTGTTATAAGTGTTTGAACTCATGGATATAATTTTCATTAATCACTATGCAACTCTTTAATTGGACCCTCATTTAGCCTGGTGGCTTACCTATTATAAGCACTTAGGAACAGGAAAACGCTATGGAAATATGAGCTAGTGTTATGAGAGATAGCAGAACCTGTGGCACAAAGTTCTAGACATAGACAGCAAATGGGTAAGCCCAAGGCTTATTTCTTTTTTGTATTAGCTGGAAAAATTTTGACAAGTCACATGATTTTTTAATACTTCATTTTCTGTAAAAATAGGATAGTAACGAATTACACACCTCACAGGATTATTCCATATAGAGCTTCAATCTGTGATTTCAGGGCTTTCAGGGGTATAGAGTAATCTATACCCCTCATCTAGTAAGAAAAGAATTGTTGTGAAGACTAAAGGAGATAATTATGTTCTCTTCTCTTTTTTTGTAAGTAAAGCATAAAATAAAAAGTTCACTGGAATAGGATTGAATGCTAATCCTATTCCATACCCACCCCTAAAACCTCATACTAACTTATTACTCTTTCATCTAGAGATCTCCTATTTATTCTTCCACCCATTTTCTTAGCAGAGAAAAGAATGGTATGTTTGGCTATGGGAAAGATCAAGAGGGGTAGATGTCCAATATGCATCTTAAATTAAGTATGTCCAAAACAAAATTCATTATCATTTTCCCTAAACTCTCCTTCACAAATACCTTCCATATTAGAGGAACAGTATCATTTTCATAGTGCCTCAGGCATGCACACACATCATTCTGAATTTCTCACTAGCTCTGAACACCACCATCCTCCCATTTCCAATCTGTTGCCAAGGCTTGTTAACTTCACCTCTACAACATCTCTCGAATATAACCTTCTTCTTACCCCTTACTCTTCTACTCACCTGGAGTAATGCAATTACCTATTGGTAAATCTGTCCCCTTCAAGTCTTTCCCTATTCCAAATCATCCTCCTTTGAGCAGGTCTGGCCATAAGTTCCAGTAGTTCCTTAACACCTGTCAGATCAAATATAAAATATTCTGCTTGGCTTTCAAAAGTCTTCATTACCAACCCCCTTCATAAACTTTTAAATATTCTTATATTTTACTCCTCACATATGTCCTTTGATCCAGTAACTCTGGCTTCTTCACTTTTCAATAAACAAAAAACTCCATTACTTGGCTCTAGGTATTTTCTCTGATTGTTCTCCATTCCTGGAATATTCTCTCTCTTCATCTCCACCTATGAGATTCTTTAGATTTCTTTATTTTTTTCCTAATAAATTTATTTATTTTTAATACACATTACTTTGTGAATCATGTTGGGAAAGAAAAATCAGAACAAAAAGAAAAAAACGATGGCAGAGATTTAAAAAAAAAACAGAAAAAAGAAATGAACAAAGCATGTGTTGATTTATGTTCAGTTTCTTTAGTTCTTTTTCTAGATGCAGATGGCATTTTCTGTCCAAAATCTATTAGAATTGCCTTCAATCCCTGAAGCACCGAGAAGAATCAAATCTTTTTGAGTTGATCATCACACATTCCTGGTTCTACTTGTTTTGCTCAATATCAGTTCATGTAAATCTTTTCAGGCCTTTCTAAAATCACCTTGCAAATCATTTTTATAGAACAATAATATTCCATTACACACACACACACACACACACACATATATATATATATATACATACATACATACATACATACATACCACAATTTATTCAGCCATTCCCTAATTAATGAGCATTTACTCATTTTCCAATTTTTTGCTACCACAAAAAGAGCTGCTACAAACATTTTTGCACTTATGGGTCCTTTTTCCTCCTTTAATATTCCCTTAGGATGCAGACCCAGTAATGGCAGTGCTAAGTCAAAGGGTATGTACAGTTTTATAGCCCTTTGGGTCCAGATTGCTCTCCAGAGTGGTTGGATCATTTCACAATGCCACCAACAATGCATTAATGTCCTCTGGCTTTCTTTAAGCCTCAAGCTGCCTTTTATAGGAAGCCTTTTTCAACCCTTCTTATTCCCAGTGTCTATTAATTACTTCCTATTTATTCTATGTAAAGTTATTTTGTATATATGTGTTTGCTTGTTATCTCCCTTATTACATTTTAAACTCCTTGAGGAAAGAGACTGTCTTTTACTTCTTTTTACTTGCCTTATAAATAGTAGTTGCCCAAATAAATGCTTATTGATTGATAGTTGTATTTCTTCTAGACTATAGTAGGGGCAGAAGAGACAAGATAAAGACAACATTTTTTATTAAGTCCTTACTATCTTCCAGGTACTGTGCTGTGTTGAATATATTAGAAAAGAAGAATCTCTTCTTTCTAGGAGCTTGAATTCTCAGAAAAACAAAAGCTGGGAGATGGGAGTAAAACAGCTTGTGTGAAGGTGTAGCAAAATAGAGAATTAGCTAGAACTGAACTGTGTTATCAGTGGTGGGAGTAGAAGAATTAAGAAAGCAATGAAAGTTTCTATAAACTACAACCTAAGAAAGACATTGTCAAGGAATTAGGATACCTTGCTTCAAACAAAATATGTTCAAAGAAGATATCACTTGCTGTTGCTCAGACCTATAATTTCATCAATGTGGGGATTCCTGGTATAAAAACTTCTCATAACAAGGAAGATCAAAAATTCATTTGTAACTTAGAGTCTTAGAGAATTGCTTAGGTATTAAGAATTCTTTTCATATTAACTTACAGGTTAAAGTGATTTGCCCATTTAGAATGTATCAGAGGCAGGTTTTTGAACACTAGTCTTTCTTTTGTTTGGATTTTTAAAAATTATTTAAAAAATTAAAGCCTTTTATTTTCAAAATATATACATAGATAATTTTCAACATTCACCCCTGCAAAACCTTATAGTCTAATATTTTCCCTCCTTTTCCTCCAACCCCTCCCCTAGATGGCAAGTGAGCCAATATATGTTAAATATGGGCATTTCTTCTATACATATTTCCACAAATATCATGCTGCATAGGAAAAATCAGATCAAAAAGTAAAAAAATGAGAAACAAAACAAAATTCAAGCAAACAATAACAAAAACAGTGAAAATACTATATTGTGGTCCACACTCAGTTCCCACTGTCCTCTCTCTGGATATAGATGGCTCTCTTCATTACAAGATCATTGGAAGTGGCCTGAATCATCTCATTGTTGATGAGAGCCATGTTCATCAGAATTTATCATCATGTAACCTTGCTGTTTTTGGAACATTACTTTTTCTGATTACAAAGCCATCTTGTTAGCCATTTTGCCACTTTACTTCTCAAGAAAGTTGCAGTAATCATGACTATTGACATGATAATTTATCCATTTTTAATATAATAATTATATTATTTTTTCATTAAAGTTCTACACTTATCCCTAATGGTCATCATGGAAAAATAACCTTAGGTTCCCAAAGACTATGCCAGTAAAATGCAAGCTTTTATAAGCCATTAACACAGAAAGTCCTCAAAATAGATCTGGTAATGGACTGCCCTCTAAGGCCCAGCTTAGATGATTTTAGAGATCTATCATCAAAGGGTTATACATTAGATATTCATACACAACAGCTCAAAAAGACCAATTGGTTGCTTAAGAGTTCATGAGTAACATCAATGAAAGGAGTTCTCACACTGGACTAGATGAGCTTGAGGGTCCCTCTCAGCTAAATCACATGTTCTTTTCTATATTTATCAGAATACCTTTTCAAACCATATGTCAAAGAATAGAGCCAGTATAAGACTCTAGAAATAATATTTGCTATACCAAAAGACCATATGGACATCAGTTGTTGGTAATAGTAATAGCTAATATTTAAAAAGCACTTTAGTATTTTGCAAAGCAGGTGACTTGCACTGTTAGTCATTGTCTGAGACAGAATGTGAACTCAGTTCTTCCTTAATACAAGTTCAACACCTTATCCAATATAACACCTAGCTTCCTTAAGAGGTGGTAGTAGTTGTAATTATATTGTTTTTGGTGGTGGAGTTAGTAGGATAGTTCTATTCTGGAGGCTATGAGGGGAAAAACAAATAAATACATGAATGAATGAATGAATAAAATAATCGCGTAAATAAAAGTAGGAGACCAATAATGTTGACAAGTAGTGAACAGAGATATTATAATACTTCTGGAACAAAACTAAAACCTTGGAGAATAACAGGCTCTAAAAGCAGTAGACATAGTCAATAATCAAAAGATAATCTTTACATGTGCTATGTATATAAAAGAAAACTGAAGAGTTTTCTTCATATATATGTATAAAAATGCTATCATCAGCATCATCTTTGAATGCCAAGGACAATATGCTCTATAAAATAAGTCCTTGTGCAGATTTACATATTAATAATATTGAATGCAGAAATAATAGAATCAAACTGTCAAAGGCATGTGAAAGCACCATTTACAGTATTTTAACAAAACAGAGTTCAATTGTACAGCCTTCAACATAACCACCATCTTTCATGACTCTACGTTCAATCTGATTTTCCAACTCATTGAAAATATTCTCCAGCTGCTACTGAGTGATTTTGCAAATTGCACTCATGATCCTGGCCTTAAAATCACCCAACAAATGTGCTTTTACAGAGTAAACAGTAGTTTCAGCATTCCCTTCTATTCTGTGTACATCCCTAGAGAAAGAAATTGCAAGAGAAGAGTTTGCTATTAACTACCACCCAGCGTTCATCACAAGATTATGGATATTTATGATCATTCTAGCTAAATGCCTTATTCTTCTTTTCTATAATGTTATTCCTATGTGCCTTTGGTCATTTTATGAACATGAAATGTTCAGATGAGTATAATTGCTTAAGATCACAGAAATGAAATCTGACTTGTGTTACAATGTTTTGTTTTGTTTTTAAAATAAATTTTACTCTTCTACATCAGTAATCTCTGTGTATCGAGAGATGGAAAATGGATTAATGGAGTCAGGATCTTTCTTTTTTTTTTTTTACCTGGACCTACAATTTAATCAGGGGGGAGAGAGAGAGAGAGAGAGAGAGAGAGAGAGAGAGAGAGAGAGAGAAAGAGAGAGAATGAATGAATATGAGATCTTTGAGATCAGAGACTTATTTTTCTTTTTGTATTGCCCTAGTTTCTAACATATTGTTTTGCACATTGTAGTTGTATAATAAACATGTGTCAAGTTGATTTGAAATAAAGACACATACATAAATACTTACAGTTTCATGTAGAATTTGAAAATTCAACAAGAAGTGCCAGACATTATGGAGAAAGGGAAAAGAAAAAAAAGAGAAAACTATAGAAATGATACCATTTCAGAGGAGCAGGATTTTAAAGAACATTAGAAATTGAATATGTAGAGATAAAAGGGAAGGATATTCCTGGAAGAAGACAACTTGAGCAAAGCAAAAGTAGGAAAAAGTAGGTAGTGCTTGGGAAAGACCAAGTAATTAAGGCTAAATTGAAGCTTATATACTAAGATATGAAAGATTTGGAAAATTATCTCCTCTACATTTTCTAAGAAAGCATGAACATAATTTTCCCTCTTAAAAAGCAATTTATTTCCATATCTGGAAGTTTTTGTACCAGCAGAAGAAAAATCATTGTTATTTATTTACAAAAACAATTTCAAGTCACAAAATAAAGAAATTAATTTCATGGATAAGGACACATATTTATTATACAACTACAACGTGCAAGGCCTGTGTTTGAATTCCAGCTCAGCCTTTCTTACCTTGACCAGTCAGTTAACCTCTTGAAGCCTCCATTTCTTCATGTGCATTTCCAAAAATCTATGTTAAATGTTCTTCATGCATCCATCATGCAACTGCCTACCTTCTTTATCCCTAATCCTGGTCCTGTGAATAAATCAGGTTACCTATTTAACTCATTTACAATTATTCAATGACATTATCCACACCATCCACTTCCCTTTTTTAGTCACTTTTGGTGCTCTTTCCCATCAAATAGTCTAATCCAGATACCTTTGCTGAAGTTCTTTTCATTAGACAAATAAATGGTTCCAAAGCTAGCAGATAAGATCATAACACTCTTTTCTGGAGTGGGAGGCAGTCCTGGAAGGACAGTGGGTTCTTTCAGAAAGCAATGGAATCCTAAAGCATTTTGAGAATTAATTTACTTTCCCCAGGAGGAAGATTTTACTTATTTGAGATTTTGTACTTATTTTGGTTAATCACAGATTCAGAGCAATTATTATTACTTAGAAATAAGTATTTTTAGGCAATCTATAAAGGAAAGTAAAAGAATCAGAGAAGGCAAGATTCCTTTTTGCATATAAAATGTAAGCCCTAGTATTGATCTGTCTTTTATCCTTTTGCTTTTCTGAGTTCTTTTCCTTTAAAGTCCTGGCAAAGGTTTAAGATGGATTTTCTGGACCAAGACTTTTGCACTACAGTCTAACCCACTATGGCTTCACCCAGGCACATTCTCCCCGTGACCTCACTCAGCAGACCTTTCTGCTCACTCTAGCTTCACTGAACTGTGGTTCAGTCACCCTCATACAGGTTTACAAGGCCCCAATTTTATTTTTCTTCCTTTATTAACTTCTAACTTTCCAGCGTGGTGGGACAAATATGAGCAGTTATATTTTTGCCGCATTTATAACCCCAAATTATTACTCCAGCAAGGCTAAGCTATTTCTCCATCATCTGGAGAACAATTTTAATTAACTTCATTTCTTCCTCTCGTCCCTCATTCCCATCGCTCTCTCTTCCTAAATTCACCCTTCCCATTTTGGAAACTCTCCAGCAATAAAACTGAAGGAAGCAGACTGAGAAAGGTTAGGCAAATACAACATTATTACCGGAATAAGTAACATATTGCTCATTAAACATTTAAAATCAACAGTTGCTCACTGGATCTGCCAATATTTTGAGAAATGTCAGTTTTACTGCTAGGTGCCACTTGGCTTGAGCTGCTTAATTCATGATTTGTGAAGTGACATCCGGGATAACAAAACTGCATTCCAGTTAGGAGTTTTGTCGTCAACAGCAAAGCTCCAAATATCACAACAACTTGGCGACTCTTTTCCTCCTCACTCCCCAACTCTCCCTCCCCCAAGCCTCTGCCTTCATTCCAGAAACAAATGGATGTGTTAAAACAGTGAAATGTGTTCATGGAAGATAAATAGTTTATCTTAAATTTACTGTTGTGGTGTCAAACTGAGTCTCAAATACATGTACATATTTTATTTGTAGACATAACATTGCAAAAATAATATTTGTTGGGCTCCCCCCCCACCTTTCCAAACATTTATAGATGAATATGAGACTTGGGAGGAAAGGAAGAATTGATGTAACTCAGATCTTATCAGGGCCATGCAATGATTTCATCAAAGCTATGTGCTCAGAATTTAGGAATGGCATTATAAAAAGTGTCACTCGCTGACTGACAGCAGCAGAAAATTTCTGGATATCGACAAAGCCTTCCCCTTTTTCTTATTTTGTAGTTTCACTCAATTTCTTATTCACAGAAGGGTAAAATCTTAGCCCATGTCCTGGGCATGTTCAATCTACACTGCAACCACTGAGTGACTTCTCTAGTGAGATGTTTTAAATGCAAAGGAAAAGGTTGAGTGCATTAAGTTCAATTATTCCAACCTTGTAACAATATCAGGAGAAGTGAGATTATTCTGCAGCATATAATGAAGTACATGAATGCTGATCTTGATGTATTAAATTTAGGGTATAAACAAGATTTAGAAGTGGGGATCTCCAAAAAAAGGTTATGGTGTAGCAGAAATAACTGGTTTCTGGAGAGAATTTTCTCCTGATAGTCATGTTTTCACAGTATGAAACAATCTGAATAGAAAGGAAGCAAAGTAAAGGTGATGGGGTGGCACTTTGTATCAAATCAATTAACATCAACAGTGAGCTATAATAGTCATGATAAGGTATTTTGACTCATTACAATAGGCAACAACACAAGAAGCTATAATGCATATATATCTGTTTTGGACATTATCAACTAATACATGATCAAGATAGAGCCTGGAGAAATTATTTCATTGATATAGGAGATTCATAGATAAGGAAATTCCCTCTATCAGTACATATCAATACATCCTTTGCAAACTGATAGTTTTAGAGAATCTTCCACAATTCTCAAAAATTAGGTACCTTGCCCTTCCTACAGTTAATATGTGAGACAGGTAAGGGCATTCCTGATACCAAATCCACTATGCCATATGATCACTCATTAACTAATATAAGAGGAATTCAGAATTTTGCAAATACGCCACTTTAGATAGAAATGATCACTAATAATAAACAGTAATACAAACCATTGGGTCTGAGTGTGAATAATTACTCAGAGTGGGTCTGTCTGCTTGGTCCCTGAAACAATACTAACTGAATAAAAAATTAAAAAAAAATGATATAGCCCTTGCTCTCAAGGAAATTATATTCTAATAGATGGAGACAACATGTATTAAATGAATAGTAACTAAGGAAGGGAGTTTTGTTTGGGATAGTCACAAGAATGATAAGTTGATCCATAGGGCAACTAATTAACAAGTTATTTAGAGAAGCAATGATAATATTGATTTGATTATTACGCTCAGAGCAAAAGTTGAAAACTGGACAGGGAATGGGAGAGGCAGGACTAATAGAAATCAGGTCAGTGATACATTTACCCCAAAGGCAGTGAGAGCCACAAAACTGCTTTATATGATGTAGTGAAATGGCCTTATTTGGGCTATAAGAATATTGATTAAACAGTACCAAAGGGGATATTTGATAAATATAAAAACAACCAACCCCCAAATATAGCTCTCTGTCTTTTGGGTAATTTTTGAGATGTGCCAGTCATGAATGGATTTCCCATGTATTTAGTTAATCTAAGTCAGGAGCCATGCAGACAGAATCATTTTAAGTAATTATCACTCATGCACAGATTCAATGACTAGTGTTACCAGTTATTATTAGTTATCAGTATCTGTATTTTGGTATCCTCAGACCTTAACACAATACATAGCACAGAGTAAGCACTTAATAAAAGCCTTAAAATTCATTCATCTATTCGTTGTCATGAAATGACCTTCATAACCTGATTCCAATATATATTCCATAGCCTCTTTTAATAATCCCCCAAACTGAACTCCTTTCTGGTTCTTGTACATTATATTTGGTTTCCTCTTACTGTGCTTTTGCATAAGTTATCATCAGACCTATCTTTAATGTTCGGGCTAGCTTTTTGGAGGATCTTGGGACTAGCCTTGATCTTAGTAGAGGAGTGCAGGAGGCAGGAGAGCTACCAGGAGGATGGTCAAAGATGGAATGTCTCATTTTCAGTCCTCTCAGCCCTTAAATACCTTGGTATGATTAAATCATTATAGCACTCCAAGTATGTGTGAACTAGAGAACCATTACATCACCATGCTAAGTATTAAGTATATGTATACTAAAGAACCATTATCTCATCAATTCCACTGAGTTAATATGTTGTTTTAAGTATTCTTGTTTCAAGTATACTTCTCCAAAGTTCTGGGGTTTCCTTCCCCACTTCCTCATCATGGAAAATCTAACTCTTTCCCAAAGCTTCACTTATCTCCTCCTCTAAGAGCCCTTTCTGAATATGTTTTATATGTACTTATCCATCCACAGAAAAGAGTATACTTACCTGTATTCTCTGTGATTCAGCAATAGTGGACTTCTAGCTGTTGTCTGAACAAGACATTCTATCTCCCAACTCGGGATATTTTCACTGATTGTCCCTAGTTCCAGAAGTGGTCTCCTTCCATCTCTGCCATCTAATTTCTCTTAATTCCTTCAAATCCCAACTAAAAATTTCACTCTGCATAAAAAAATATTTTTTCTTCTTAAGTCTAGTGTTTTCTTTCCGTTATTTACTTTCAATTTATCACTATATATATCTTATTTCCATATGGTTGCTTTTATGTTATCTTCCCTCTGTATGTATGAGTGTGTATATACACACAGAGAGACATATATAATTGTGTAAATATATCATTATAGATGCATATTATATACATTATATGAATATATTACATAAATATTTATGCATATACATATAAGTATGTATATACATGAATATGACAGATACAAGACCAGAGAAGCACAAGGGAAAAAGAGTTCTAGCTTTGGAATCAGGAGTAGCTGGGATCACGTTCTGGTTGTGCTATTCTGGACAAGTCACCTAACCCCTTAATGAGCCAGGTACCTTTCAAAGACTCTAAGAGGTTGTTACCATTCTGCTTTGGTAGAAAAAGTGTTGTATTCCTTACACATAGAAAGAAATTTCAAATATTGGGTATTAAAATATCTAGATAAAGATTATTGTTTATTCTCTTCATGAACAATAGTTTGAATGGGTAAACTCATCCAGTTAGTGTTAGGAATATGGTTTATGGTCATAAAATTAGAGGGAGATTGATCCTGTGATCTAGGATCTCATCCGTTATAAGTTCTAAACAACTTAATCTTACTGCAAACCTAGAAAAATATCACTGTCAACAAAATAAAATTGGGACATTGTAACTCTACAACATCACTGAATCTAGATTCTAGCTCAGAGGCACCTCAGAGATCACCTCATCTAATCACCTCATTTTACAGAGGAAGAAATTGAAGTAGCTCTTGGGCTTTTGTACTCTTTATGAATAAAATGCATAACTATTATGTTGATAGGTAGACTTTTGAGAATGCTTACATTTCCTTAACTGTTCAGAGGAAGAAAGGGAAACCCTGCAGATACATCAACAATCTGTCAAAGGACATGAATTTAATATCTTCTTTATTTTTCTAGCCAATGTGCTAGGTGTTGTGAAGGATACAAAGAACCTTAGACCATCTCTTTCTCTCTCCCCCTCCTTCTCTCCCTCCTTTCATCTCTCCCCTTCCATATTTTTCTTTTGTATGTGCTCTCTCTCCCCACCTGACACACATATTCAATAACACAATAAGCTTAAAATGAGCATGTGACTTTAATTAAAGATCATACCATTGCCTTAAACTTTCTTTACAACCAAGTGGTACAGAATTGAACTTGGACTCAAAATAATCTGAATTCAAATAACTCCTCAGACATGTGTTTGCTGTGTGATGCTGATGAAGTCAGCTAAACTTTGTTTCAATTTTCTCCTTTGTAAAAATGGAAATAATGGTGCATACTTACAAGATTATTGAATCAAATATTACTAAAGTTCTTAACAAACTTTAAAGTGATATATAAATGCAAGCTATTATTATTTTAAAATTGAAAGAAAAGATCAGGTATATTTCATGACTAGGGTTGGGGGAAAATTATTAAATAAATCAGGGAGAGCTGAGATCATAAAAGATAAAATAAATTTTACTGTAAAATTCAATAATTTTGCACAGATGACACAAATATATTTAGAAAATAAACTATAAAATAAAAAAAATTACCATATGTTGCTGCTATAGATATAATATATAATGAATACAAGTTATTGATACACATCCATATATTATATATGAATATAGTATGTATACACATGCATTACCAAGAGCCATTACCCAATAGATAAGTGATCAAAGTGTAAGAATAATTTTAAAAGTAATTACAAATTATAAACATCTATATGCTTTCAATGTGTTCTAAGTCAGTAACTAAGAAAAAAAATTCAAACAACTTTGAGTTTTCATATCACAATGGAAATAGTAAAAGATGATAAATATCAGGGCAGTCAATGTAGGAAAGGTCATAGAAAGATATATATTGGTCCAATAGATTTCAAATTGGAATTATGCAATAAAAGTTACTAAACTATTCATATCCTTTGATCCCATGATCTCACTATTATCTATACTTTAAAGAAGTAAAAAGCAGAAACAAAGCCTCAATATATATCAAAACAACAAAACAAACGCAGAGTAATATTTTTGGTAGCAAAAACTAAAATCAAAGAGAGTAGGCAGTAAAAGTAAATGACTGTTGAAAAAAATGTTATATGTAAATATTAATGGAACTTCTTATGCAGAATGAAAAACAAACATGAAGATTCAAAGAAATATGAGAAGCTTTGTGTGAACTGATTCAGAGTGAAATAAACACAAATAAGAGAATTAAAATACAATTAGAATCAACACTATAAATGAAAAAATCTCAAAAATAAAGTTCCAGAGAACAAATAAAAGATGCCTCCTGTTACATGTCAGATAGGTTGAGAATAGAGCAGAATATTATACACAATATCAGTTTCTTTAT
Organism: Antechinus flavipes; assembly: GCF_016432865.1. Lineage (NCBI taxonomy): Eukaryota > Metazoa > Chordata > Mammalia > Dasyuromorphia > Dasyuridae > Antechinus > Antechinus flavipes. The sequence continues at coordinate 309,437,746 of NC_067400.1, read as the reverse complement.
TAACTGAATTTATTTAATTCTTTTTATCTGTCACAAGACAGTGTTCAGATTAGAGTTGATAGGAATTAGAAGTAGTTGTGATATAAAAACAAAAGACATAAATGAAATGTATTTTAACAATACTGGGACTTTAAATTAGAATTCGGGACAATGTAAATGGAAAGGAGAGAATGGATTTTAGAAATACTGAAAAATTGCATAACAATGAATAACAGAGGGAAAGTATTAGAATTAGGAAGGATCTGGAAAGGCATCTTATAGAAAGTAGGCTTTTTAGCCAAGACCTGAAAGAAGTCAGGGAAATCAAAAGATAGAGATAAGGAAGGAGAGTAGCCCATGCATGGTAGATTGTCAATAAAGATGTTCAGAATGGAGAGAGAGAATATTGTTCAAGAAAAAGCTAAAAAGCAGTGTTACTAAATGGGTGTGTGTGTGTGTGTGTGTGTGTGTGTGTGTGTGTGTGTGTGTAGAGAATACAAAACATAAGAAGACTGGGAAAAAAGGAAGAGGGCAGTAAAGAAGAGTGTTCAATGCCAGAGGATGTCATATTTGGTCCTAGTTTTATAGGGAACCACTGGAATTTGTTGAGTAGAAATTATTAAAATGGACAAGCCGCCTGTAAGAAGATAACTTTGACAGCTGAGTGGAGGATAGGCTAGAGTGGAGAAAAACTTAAAACAGGCAAATCAACCAGCAGATTATTGTCATAATCCATATGTGAGGTGATGATGACCAGTACTATGGTGTTGACAATGTCCAAGGAAAAAAGAGAGCATGTGGGAGAGATGCTACAAAAGTAAAAATTGGCGATTGTTGCCAGCATATTGTACATAAAGGATGAGAAAGAATAAGGAGTCAAGGATGACATTAAGGTTATGATCCTGGGGTATTGAGAAAATTGTGGTAAGCTCCACAATCATGGAGAAATAAGGAAGAAGGGAGGATTGGGGAGAAAAGATGTTTAGTTTTGGTCATACTGAGTTTAAGGAGATTTAGGAACATCCAATTCAATATATTGGAGATGGAAGACGAGATCATCAGAGACAGATAAATAGATTTGATCTTTATAGGATGACTTTCCTTTCACCATTAGATACATCCACACCTAAGCTTCCTTTTAGCTTTGACATAGTCATTTAATTAGTACTTGTATTGTCTGATCAGTCACAGTCAGAAATACTAACTTAACTCTGATATAGAGATGTTATTTAAATCCTCTTGGAGAAAGAAGGGCAACAATGGAAACTAAATGGAGCTACTTATAGTTGTCTTCCACTACTAGAAGCCTTATGACCTAAGGGACTCATCTTTAAATGTATTCTCTTTTATCATTTTAGCATTGTCCATGAAATTTTCCTGGTAAAATTACTGAAGTAGTTTACTGTTTCCTTCTCCAGTGGATCACTTTTTGTCTTTGATTTAAAGTTTAACATCCAAACCCATCCTCTTGCCAAAAAAAACCCCTAAGATCTTAGCAATTGGTCCTATCGATTCCTGGAAAATCAAGGGAGAACAAACAGAAGCAGTGTCAATATTCTAGAACTCAAAGATCATTGTGGACAGTAAATGCAACCATGAAATTAAAAGATAGTTGTTTCTAAGAATGAAAGCTATGGCAAATATGGAGAGCATAGTAAAAGACAGAGACATTAAATTGCTGTTCTGTATAGTCAAAACTATGGCTATGAAAGCTGAATTATAAGAAAAGCTGAGGGCCACAGAATTGATTTTAAAATTGTGGTCCTTGAGAATATTGTTGGGAGTCCCTTAGATAGCATAGTGATCCAATCAGTCAATATTGAAAGAAATTAATTAATTCATTCTCTTCACTAGAAGATCAAATACTGAAGCTTAATAATTTTGGCCACGTAATAAGATGGGATTTATTGGAAAAGGCTCTGGTGTTGGGAAAGATTGAAAGCAAAAGGAAAAGGAGATGGCATAGGAGGAGTCCAGTATATAGTGTCACGGAAATCGTGAATATGAACTTGGAGATAGTGGAAGATAGAAGGGCCCAGCATGATATGGGTCATAGAATTGTAAAGGGTTGGGCAGAAGTGAACAATAAGAATAAAGTAGATTTGGCAATCATCAATATAAATGTGATAACTGAATCCATGGAAACTAATGAGATTACCAAGCATATGTGACCTGGATAAAGATGCAGCAAGGGAGATTTAGAAGGAACAGGCAGATATATAGGGAACCAAGAATGAGAGAAAAGGAAGCAGAGGAACCAATTATAAATGAGTTTCCCAAGGAGTTTAGACACAAAAGGAGAAAGAGATGTATTCTACTAGATAGCTAGTGGGAATAGATGGATCAAATTAGAGGTTTTGAAGATGAGAAAGACATGGACATATTGAAAGGGAGCAGGGAAACAGTCAATAGGCAAGGAGAGATTGCATATAGATGAGAAATTGGATGTGATAAAGAGATAATCTCTAGAGAAAACAGGATAGAAGAATACCATGTGTACCATGTAGAGAGGTTTGCCTTGGAAAGAAAAATGATGGCTTCATTATATGGGTCAGAGTCAAAAGTGCCAGAGGGCATTTAAGAGATGTGAGTTGAGGAAAGGGGGAGAAGAGGAAGTTATTAGTGAATGACCTCAAATTTTTCAGCAAAATATAAGATAAAGGTGTCAGATGAGAGAATGGGAATAGAAGATAGAAAGATTTGAAAAGGAATGAAAAATCTGTGTACATCACTGTAATGAATATAATAGTGAATCAATTAGGGAGATATCAAAGAGTTTTTTAAGTGTAATGAGAACCCACTTGAGATAAGATATAAATTTGTCCTGGACCTAGTCAACATAGTTTCATTAACCAACTTCATTAAGCAGTGTGTGAAAAGGAGCAAATGGTGAAAGCAATCCAGGGATGAAGCTTAGCAGAACAAGTTCAATTACAAGACAAGAGGAAGTAGACAAAATAGAGTTGAATTACTTCACTAAGAGTCAGCATATATAGAGAAAAGAGTCTAATCAATTCAGAGGAGATGACATGGAAAAGAACTGAGGGGTGGAGGGATTGGAGGTCATGATGTTCTTTCAGCCTCACAATGTTAAAAACAGAAATACAATAGAAGAAAAGAAAGCAATCCCAGAGGAGTAATAAAAAATAAAATAAAACTTTTTAGAAGCGTATATATCCATACAATCTTTATGTCAGTTGAATGGCCTGGGAATTCTTTGGGTATTCCTACTTTGCGGTTTCTCTGCCCTTCTTTAGATAGTTGCAAAACTCAGCACCTAAAATTTGTAGTTTCCAGTTCTCCTTGTAATCTCAAAGCTCAAAGCATGAAATATTTTAAATGAATAGACAGACATAGAGCTCTCATTTGAGCACATCCAAATTAACAGTACTCCCCAATGGCAAACCTTTCCCAAGAAACCTGCACATTCATGCAAACACTTTTCTCCATTCAGGGATACTGAGCCCTTCATTGATATTTCTCTATATGTTTCCTCCATGTATGTCATGTTCCTTGCATGCTGCAACTTTTCTCCTATGGCCAATAGGCAGGATTCCACTTGCCATTTCCACTGTCCTCTACATCCCCTAATTCTCCTATGCAGAGTCTTTTCATCCTTAGTACTCCTCCCATTTCAGCTCACTTGGCATCTCACTTTCCTCAGCACTATTTACTACTCAGTAGCTCTGTTTGCTTCCAAAAAACAATATTTATCTGCTCTCCCAAGATACAACCCCTCCAACCTATCCCATATGGCCAAGATGTTCTCTGAAGGCATTTTCGCCAGCTTTAAAACACATACACCACACACACACACACACACACACACACACACACACACACACAGAGTCAAGCCTGCATACATACAGCACAATATCTCTGTTATCCTTGAGATACAACATAATACAGAAGAAACAGTTTTGGTTTTCTAGTAAAAACCTGGGTTTAAATCTTAACTCTTTTGCTTTACACATTTGTGATTTAGACAAGTCAGCTGATCTCTCTGAGTGTAAGTTTCCTCATCTGTAAAATGAAGAACTAGAGCATCTTTAATATTTCTTCCATCTCGCAATCTGTGATACTTGGTCCCTGTACCAGTAAAGTTAATACAATAGAGTATATAAAAGAAGAAAGTGCTATGTGAACCTCTTTCTTGCACTCTTTCTGGGAATATCTTAAATTGATTTAGGTTGAAAGAAATGCTGCCTAATTCCTTCCTGCCTCAGTAACCAGGCTGTATATCTGGTGCTTACTTTTTGTACTTTCTTCTTGGTCTTGAAACTTATGGGAGTCCATCACTGTCATCCCAAATCATTCCTTGGCCATCTATATCCTATTCCCATCCCCCAGGGAATCTGGATCAGAAATTAAAAATTAAAAATTAAAAGCTATTTCTTGAATAAAGGAGGAATGCCACCAATTCCTTTTGGCATAGTTACCCAATTAACAGGAAGGGAGAGAAATTTGTAGCTTTTATTGCAGTCAAATTTTTAAAAATGCAACAATGAAATAAAAAAAGATTATGGATGAGAATTTTGTTTATATTTCTGTAGCTGTGTTTTCTCTGCTATATTCTGTTTCATCTTCTAAACACATTTTTAAAAATGTCTTAATTTCTTCCCTTTCCTTCTGTTATTCTTCTTATAGAATCTCAAGGTCATTTAGGCTAAACTGAGCAGGAATCCCCTCCCCATCATCCCCCTAAAGTTGTCATTATTTAGATGTAGAAAGATATCTTCTTACCTCTCAAAACACTCAATTCCACTTTTGAAAATCACTAATTGCTAAAAGGTCATACTTTACAGTGAGACAGCATTTGAATCTTTCCATTTAATTCAACTCAACAAATATCTTAAAGTATATACTATGTGTATGTCTAGGTACTAGATATAGAAAGACAAAAATACACTGGTGATTGCCATTACAGAATTCAGTGGATTCTACTCAAAGATTTTTACCCTTTGTTCCTACAACCAGACTCTGTCAGTATGTCATATGTCAATTGGTATCTATTTAAACTTAACTGTGAGGGATCCAAAAAAAGGCAAAAGCACTTCCTTACTCTGAAGGAGCTTACAATCTAATAAGGGAAACGAGATACAAACAATTATGTTCGAACTAGATACATGATTTTCAAATAATTGGAGATACCAAGTTAAGAGAGGCACTAACATTGAAGCTCTCTGGATTCAAAGAAGTCTAGACTCTCTTTCATATTATCAGTCCTTCCAATACTAATTTTACATACTTATTAAATCTTACCAATCTAGTTAAAGCCAATTTAATTAGTCATTGACTTATTTAGAATCTGTTGTCAAATTCAAATAGAAAAGGGATCCCTGCTGGCCACACAGTAACTTATTAGCAATGACTTATTAGCTGAAAGATGATAAATGAATCATTCCTTATCACAGCCTCGATTTCTTCATTTCTTAAATTGGGATAATAATATCTGCACTTCACAGATTTGGGAAGATTAAGTAAGATCATAAGATCTATCATTCTTCCTTTCTCTATACTATTCCATATTGCTCTTGAACCTTTTGTACTTTCTACAGAAAGCAATTATTAAGTGTGTATTATGTGCCAGACATCATGCTAAGCATTGGAAATATAAAGTCAAACCAATTAACATTCATTAAATGCCTATTATATGTCAGGTACTAGAAAAGCCAAAAAAAAAAAAAATCCTATTATATGTCAGGCACTGGAAAAGCCAAAAAAAAAGTCTTTCTTTTGACTTATGACCATGACCTATAGGTTTGCATAGATAAATTAGTGGTCTTAAAAGAACCAAGTCAAGACAGTTAGGAAAATCTCACCTAATCCAAAGGGCATTTTGAAACTCTTGTTAGGGAATCATGGTTTTATTATTAAAATTTCTTAAACTTTGGTCAGCAAATACTAACACACACATACTTTAATTAAAATAGTTCACATTTATATAGTGCTTTAAAAGAAAAACCTTAAGTAAAGTAAGATTTTTACATATGATGAAATTGAAAATGATTTCCTTGTTGTTCCTCATATATACCATTATCCTTCCTATCTTTGTACCTTTACAAAGATTATTTCTCGTGTTGAATGACTGATTGAATGAATGAATTTGGGTGACTTATCCATCTAGTAAGTATTGGGTATGCTATTTCATGCCAACTCTTGATTCTGTTTCTTCTCTTCCCTTATATCACATTGCCTTTCACTTTAAAATACAAATCCCACCACCTATGTTTCCTTTCCTACTTCCCTACCCTCTCAGCCAGAATGATATGTCACAAATTGGCTCTTTCCTCATTTCATAAGACTTTCTTTGCCTTTTTACATACTTCTTCCAGATTTCATCCTTTGTTCTTCTTTCTTTTGGAACTATGAAAGGACTAAGTGAGCAACTCAATACATATCTAGCAAAAGTTATGTGCTAAGCAAAAGAGTAAATGCATGAGAAATAAAAGGACAACCATCAGTTATTGGTATTATTAGACAAATATTTTATCGTCAGGTTTTGCCACTTTTGTACATGTTTTTGAGGAAAAGTAGAACTCTCTTCCTCAGAATGCCTTATCCTACTGCATAGGAATATTTCTTTGAGTCCAGCTGGCAAACATATTATTTCCTGAGGCAAGAGGATTGATGGTGTTTACCACACTTATTCTAACTTGTGTTACTGCAGATGTTCTACTTGCTCACATCAATGTTTAATTCCTTTTAGATTCTTGCTAGGTTTTAGTAGCAACCTGGGAAGAGAATATAATAATGGGGTCCCCTAATATAGTTATAAGAAGGAAAAAATGTAAGAAATTCAATGCTTTTCCAGCTAGGTAATATGTTGAATAGATCATTAGAATGAAATTTAGGAAAATCTGAGTTAAATCCAGCCCTTCACACTTTCTCTCTATGTGATCTTGGAAAAGTCACTTAATTAGTATGTTTCAGTTTCCTCTTTTGTAAAATGAACATAATTTGAGTATCTATCTGCCAAAGTTGTTATGAATATAAAATTAGATATTTGTAAAATACCTTGCAAATCTTAAAGCTCTATTTGTAAATTCTTTACTTTGTGAACAGTTTCACTCAGCCCCTCTGCCTGACCTGTGAGGCAGACTTCTTCAGTGCAATACTTTGAACAGCTTTTTCTGTGTATGTCTCTTTCATGAGGACCCCTCATATCTGGATCCTTTTGTAGGGAAAGTTGGATTTCCCAGGGGTGTGCCTTTCTAAAGACAAATGTCCTATAGGTCCCCAGAGCCACTGAGCTGTTTCTCTCTATCCCAGTGCATAGACTTACTGCTAGCTAGTCCTAAACTTTGACCCAGGGCAAAGAAATGTATAAATGAATTAAAAGGAGAGAAAAGCTGAAATCTCTAGAGTCACAATTCTATCAGTGTGGCTAGCCTGGACCACCTATCACTGGGAGAATTCAGTGCCATTTCTATGAGGGTCCATCAATTTAGAGAACTACCGAACAGCATAAAATGAGAAAGAGGTTTATTGTGAATTCTGGTTAATAATACTCTCAGAGGGGAAAACTTTTCAGCGCCTTGAAATATAATTTCTAGTTTCATAAATTGAAAGGGCTATGACTGATTTGTGGAGGATTTTTTTTCTATTTTGTCGCTAGGTGTTTACGTGTGATTCTATATAATGGCTTTTCCCTGCTGAAGGGACCCAGAGAGCTGTGTACCATGCAGACTTGTGATCACTGCCTTTCTAGCGGGCAAGAGAAATGCCTGGGGCTTTTTCAGCTTTTTAGAGAGAAACAAGTGTAAGGTTGTTAGTCTGATTCTAACTCTGACTCTGGGTCTCCTGGGAATGACTCCGTAGCAAGTGCTGCAATATCATTCCCTAGAAAGGCTCAGGCCTGAGAGTGAAGTAGATGAGAATGAACCTCAAGGCCTAAACTTTGTACAGCTTTCCTTAAAACCCAGCCAGTTTATAGAGCTGAGCAAAATCACTGGGAGCATCCAATGAGCAAAAGCTCCTTAGGGCTGCATTATGAGGACTTTCAAAAATGATCTAAGACTGAGGTAGGGCTGGCAATGATGTGTTTATTGTTACTAATGCAACTTTGCAAAGATTACACGGGGAAGGCATGGTTATAAAGTAGTTGTTTTGAAAAAATCTATGCGTGTTAGTAGACTACAAATTTAATATAATTCAACAGGGTAGTGAGGCAACCAAAAAAAAAAAAAAAAGCTAATGAGATCTTTGGCTTCTTAAAAGGGGACTTTGCTTCCTGAAACAGGCAAGTGATAGTACTCTTAGACTTTGCCCTCCTCTGATGTGTGATGTCCTGGGATATCTTGTTCAGTTCTCGTAATCATAATTTTAAAAGGACACATAAACTGAATAGTATTCAAAAGAGGGCATTCTGAGTGTGTATGACATTAAATCCATGACATTTAGAGACCATTGGAAAAAAAACTGAGCATATTTAGCCTGGAAAAAAGAATTGGTGGCTGGAGGCGGTTGAGAGATCTTCAAATATTTGACAGATTGTCATGCAAAGACATGTGGGATGAGTGTGTATATATAATGCCAGGGTGGAAGTCTTGAAAAAGAACTAAATTCAAATCCTGTCTCAGATGCTTACTAGTTGTATGACTCTGGGCAAGTCACTTCATCCTGTTTGCCCTAGTTAACTTAACTGTAAAATGAGATGCAGAAGGAAATGGCAAAGCACTCTCATATCTCTGCCAAGAAAACCTTAAACAGGGACATGAAGAGTCCTGAAATTACCTGAACAGTAATATTTGGACTAGTGATTAGACTTTTTTTTATCCTCAAAGGTAGATTTCAAGGTTCAAGCAGCAGCTAGAGTTGGGGATTGGAAATGATAATGATGGTCACAGTGAAAGAAGTATAGTATGACTGAGGAGTGTAGAGACTTAGTGCTAGGCAATTTGAGGTGAAGGCTCATGGATCAGAACAATGGATTGTAGATATTTAACCTGATTGTTTTATTTTGATCCATGTTAACACCTGAAGGATGGAATTTCATAGCAATTATATGTTTGTGAAGATCCATTTTTTAAAAGATGGATGGAAATTAGCTGCAGATTTCTTTATTGTCTAGCTTAAAACCAACAAAAGAGGAAAAAAATATTGGACGATGTCAATAGAAAAAATTACCCTCAAGATGCATGATTGCTTTCCAATCAGGTGACATAGAATTGGAAAAGCTCTCTACATGTCACTGTGATTGTCTGGGCTTTAATCTCATCATCTCCTTATAATATAGCCTGCTCTGAACAATGAGGAGAATCCCCATTGGGATTCTCTGGAATTATGAGAATGGAACTCCTGAATTATCTACTAGAACTCAAGAATACTTAAAATCAATCAAAAAATCAATCAATAAGCATTTACTATATGCCTACTATCTGCCAACACCCGAGCTAATCATTGGGAATGTAATGTCCAAAAAAATAAAGCAATTCTGGCAGGACACTGATCTGTTTGTGGAGATGTGAGGTCAAAATTCTCTACCAATATTAAATTAAATGATCTGTGTGGGAGTCAGGAATGCAAACTGAAAACTCTTACTTTGAAATGGACTTGTGATTTCATTGGTTATCTATGAGGTGAAGAAAGAGGAAAACAAATAAAGAACTATTGGCATATTCTAATATTTGAGAAAGTTGCCTGAGATACTAAAAAATTAAATGATTTTCCCAGGATTACACAGTATGTTTTTTTTTATTATTTAATAACTTTTTATTGACAGAACCCATGCCAGAGTAATTTTTTACATTATCTCTTGCACTCCCTTCTGTTCCGATTTTTCACCTCCTTCCCTCCACCCTCTCCCCCAGATGGCAAACAGTCCTTCACATGTTAAATAGGTCACAGTATATCCTAGATACAATATATGTGTGCAGAACCGAACAGTTCTCTTATTGCACAGGGAGAATTGGATTCAAGGTATAAATCACCCGGGAAGAAAAACAAAAATGCAAGCAGTTTATATTCATTTCCCAGTGTTTTTTCTTTGGGTGTAGCTACTTCTGTCCATCCTTGATCAATTAAAACTGAGTTAGATCTTTTTGTCAAAGAAATCCACTTCCATCAGAATACATCCTCATACAATATCATTGTTGAAGTGTATAATGATCTCCTGGTTCTGCTCATTTCACTCAGCATCAGTTCATGTAAGTCTCTCCAAGCCTCTCTGTATTCATCCTGCTGGTCATTTCTTAAAGAACAACAATATTCCATAACACTCATATACCACAATTTACCCAGCCATTCTCCAATTGATGGGCATCCATTCATTTTCCAGCTTCTAGCCACTACAAACAGGGCTGCCACAAACATTTTGCCACATACAGGTCCCTTTCCCTTCTTTAGTATCTCTTTAGGGTATAAGCCCGGTAGAAACACTGCTGGATCAAAGGGTATGCACAGTCACAGTATGTTTAAAAAGCAAAAGTTTAATTCAGCCCTTTCTTACTTTAAGGTTTGTGCTTTGTCCATTGCAACATCCAAAAATCAATGTACTTCCAAAGGATTTTGTGTTAAATTCAATATTTCCTAAAGAAAAAAAGAGAAGTATATAAAAATGCAGGAATGTAATTTAGATCAAGTCCATTGAGTTCTATATAGAGAAGAAAGTTTCAATGCACAGCAACATTCAAAAAAGAAATGGTCTTTCAAAATAGTGAATTCTTTGTTACTGGATGTCCTTGAGTAGGCACTAAATGACTACCTGTCAAGACTCATAGGTTCATTATAGTTAAAGCTGAAAGAGTTGATCTTCTCTGAGCTCTCAGAGTTGATCTACTCCATCCTCTTCATTTTACAGATGTAGAAACTAAGGTCCAGAGAAGTGAAATGACTTGCCCAAATTCACACTAGTATTAAGTGGCAGAGCCAACATTTAAATCTAAATCTTATGATTTCAAATCTAGAATTTACTCTATTACATCAAAATTCTTACATGAAATAAATGATTACACTTCATGATCTTTAAGAACATTTTCATTTCATGTTGATTGTTGATATTTAGTCATTTTCATTTGTTGAAGTCTTCTTGGCAAAGACATTGGAGGGGTTTGCCATTCCTTTCTCAACTCATTTATAGATTGAGGAAACTGAGGCAAACAGGATTAAGTGATTTGCCCAAAGTCACACAGCTAATTATATCTGACATGAGATTTGAACTCAGGTCTTCCTGAATCCCTCCAGCATTCTATTCACTGCACTACCTAGCTTTGCTCATTTCATTTCTAAGATTCTATATCTTATGAAACCAGATTTAGAAAAAAAAAAAACAATAGTATAGCTGGGGGAAAAAAGCAAGACTTTTTTTTCTTTTTTTGATTTTATCTCCCACCTTCTCTCCTCCCACTGCCTGAAAAACTGTGGACAGAGAGGACTAAATATTACCTTCAAACCCGCCATTTTTCAGATTTGATTGACAGTTTCTCAAAGTACACATCTTAAACTCTTTAATGATACATTAGTCTACATTATTTTGCAAATATTACATGCCAGCTGCCCAATTTAAAATTCATCTAGTCACTTCTCTCAACTGTCCCTGCATGCGCTTTTAAATAACTTCCTAATCATTCACCCTAAACACTCGCTATCCTATAATCTTAAATTGTTTCACATAAATTTCTTATGAGAAAAGAAGGTCAGAGGTGAAAGAAAAAGCTCTGTGGAGGTAAACAAGAGGAGAAAATTTTCCACAATGCCAGTCACCATCTTCATTATTATTGTGCTACCTGAGATAGTATCTAAAGCTGTAAGGCACGGCAGGGAGATGGAGAGTGGAAAGAGAAAAAGAGAGACAGAGAGAGGGAGAGAAAGAGAGAGAGAGAGAGAGAGAGAGAGAGAGAGAGAGAGAGACAGACAGACAGACAGACAGAATGCACTGATGGCATCCTTAGAATTCCATAGTGCAACAGCAAAACGAGCCATGGTTCAACTGATATGGTGATATTGCCAAAGGAAAAACATTTGAGAATTCTGTGATTCCTCTCAAACTTGTGATACAACTAGCATTAAGCCTTCACATGGAAGTGCATCTACCTAGTTACTATAAACTTTGTGTTGACATCAAAAGCAAGAATTAATGTGTGTGCCTGCTAAAATTAATGAAAATCTTGTTACTAAGTGTTTGCTTAGCTTCAACAAATTCTTTGAAAATCAAAATTCTATGTCTATAGCTGATTTGACCTAATCACTCTTTCTTCTGATATCACTTTTTTTTTTAGCAGGAGTGGTTCAAAACTCAAAAGTCATTGCTTATTTGGAAAAAATGTTTTTTAAATTTAAATCTACTGGTCTACCTAAGGACTAGTTACTGCAAAGATATTAAGAGTTATCCAGTAGATACAGAGCTCACAAACATGAATTCATAAAGCTTCTAAGTACTCTCTTAAATAGATATATATCACCAATGTGTCAAAAATTCTAGTCCTTCAGGGAACCCAAGATATCCTGCATACAGCTACCTGTTAAAATATTCAGTCATCTATTTACTCAAGTCTAATGGTTTATGTAATGAGTAAGTAACTATTTCTTATCATGTGTGTTTCTTATAGGCCCAAAATAGCTCCTACATTCATTAGAAAAATAAAAGCCTGCCAAATGGTAAAATTTTAGGAAGAAATTTGGTATCATCTGGTTTTTTAATTTCCAAATTCTACATATCTCTTCTATTCAGATAGTCATTAATTATAACAAAGAATTTTTTTAAAAGAGAGAAAAATAGTTTATCAAAAATTAATCCACATCCACTGAATCTGATAATCTATGTCATACTCTGTTCTCCAAATCTCCCACTTCTGAAGAAAAAAGAAAGGTGGTGATTTTTTTTTTCCTGAGGTCAGATTGGATCATTATAATCTCACAGCATTCAGTTTTTCTTTAATTTGTTCATATCCTCCCCCTTAACATTGTTGTGCATATTATTCTCCTGGTTCTGCTAAATTCATTTTGTTTGTTTAAAAGAATTTGCTATTATATCATTTCATTCACGTACCATAATTTACTTAGCCATCCCCCAATTAATGGATATCTATATTATTCCCAATTGGTAGATATTTCAAAGAATATAACTATAAATAATTTCACATGTATGTAGAACCTTCCTTTTTATGTTTCCACCTTCTTTGGTAATATACCTCATAGCAGGATTTCTGGCACAAGAGGAATTGACACCTTAGTCAATTTTTTAACCATAACTTCAAATTGTTTTCCAGAATGATTTGGGCAAATTCAAAGATCAACCAAATATGTATCTTATTGTTTCTGATTATTTCAACATTTTTTCACAATTGCCAATTTTCTGATTGTACAATAACCAGAATTTATATGGTACTTTTAGTTTACATCATACCTTATATGTATTATCTCATTTAATTTAACAACTCAAGCCACTGTGCTAGAATACAATGAAGCATCAGATCCAAAATAACCATAGATTCCTTTGGGAAATTTATTCTTAATCCTTCCATTATATGATTTTAGACTTTAGTCAAGGTACCTAGGACACAATTTTGGCTCTAATACTTTTGAACTGCATGACAATGGGCCAGACACCTAGTCCTTTTAGGCCTGTTTCCTAATCTGTAAACTAAAAAAAAAAAAAAAATGGATCATTATAGAAAAAAATGTCAAAAGACCTAGACTTGAATTCTAGTTAAGCTACTTACTTAATAATCTTGAGAGTCTTCAGATGTCAGAATCCCTATTTCTTCATCTATAAAGGAAAGGATTTGGACCAAATTCCAAGTTTCATTCCAGCTCTAAATCTATGATTGTTTGGTTAGATGATCATCAAAAAGCTTACCAGTTCAAACACCTTGTTCATGAGTCTATGATATCTATGAATAGGTAACAATAAATCTTATATCATGTAATCTAAGTGAGTTAAAATCCTCTTTCCACTTCACAATTTATTATGTATTCCTACTGATCTTAATTTTAAATATGAGGTGTGCAGTATGTATCTACTCTACTCCTTCCCCTCAAATAGTTCTCATATTTTTTTATTTGTCTACAAAAAATATGTTGCAAGACAATGATATATATAATGCATCTAGGAGTGGGCATTTTGTTTTGTTGTTGTTTGTTGTTCTTCTTGTCTGATCTCTAAATCCAAAAAAGAAATATATCAAATCATATATATCATATGCTAAATGAAAAATAAATAAATATTATTACTTACTTTAAGACCATCAACCTGACATAAATAAAGCTATCAAAGTAACAAAAACTAGTATCTTTAATTGAGGCAAAGAAATAGCAATTCTGGGTAGTATGTAGCACCAAATAATGACATTTCAAAGAAGGGCAGAGGGAGCAGAATTAAATAGGGGAGGGGATTTCATGGAAGGTACCTTGAGAAGCTATTATGTAAATTTTTTTGCATAATAATTGAAAAAGTCCATAGAAATGAGTAGTGATACTTGGGAGTAATAATATCTGGTCAGACTTGCAGGCTCCACTATTTTTTTTCTTTTTTAAACTATTTAGATGGTTCTATTTTAACTGGTTTTGTTCACCCTCAGACAATTCTTAGTCCTGGGATCAGGCAAGGTCAGTTCATAGTCAACCTCTAGTAACAGATTGGTAACAATATATGCTTAAGTGGCCTTAAAATAAATAACAACTGTAATAAGAGTGATAATGGTAATAACTAACATTTATGTAGGCTTACTATTTGCTGTAAAGTAAGTACTCTACAATTATTACCTCATGTGATCCTCATAATAACCCTAGACAGATAGGTGCTATCATAATACTCATTTTACAAATAAGAAAACCGAGGCAAACAGAGATTAAATGATTTGACCAAGATCACAGAGCTGTGTCTGAGGTCAAATTTGAACTCAGGTTTTCTTGATTACAGGTCCAGTATATCACCTAGCCGCTTCCATAAACATAATCCAAAACTTTTAAATATAAAGTTGAACAGAGTTCATATAAAGAAAGTAGAATATACAGATATCACCAGGTACCTAGGATGAACAGGTTATTCTAACCAGTTAGCCAGAACCACAACCAATAATTTTGCAACTGAATTAAGTAGCAATAGTTAATATAGGATGCAGCAGCTTGAAGGGAGAAGGCAGACTCTAGAACACTGAAATAAGAGAGATGGATAAATCACAGAGGGGAATGGAAGTGACCCTGATCTTTGGGCTGTTACAGTCCTTATCATTTTAATTGTTCACCCTAAAACAAAGTTCTGCTGGCTTCACCCTAGTTACAGCTTTGGATTTAACAGTTTTGTTTTGTTTTTTGATAAAGAGAAATATATTGTGATAGAGTTTGCTACAGAGATTGTTTTGGACCCCAAAAATATATTGTTTTTTTTTAGACTAGCATTACAAGGTGTTGCAGAAGAATTCGTAGGTTTGGACCATCTCTAAATCAAGAGGCAAAGATTTTACTGTGACAGCAAGCTAAATCCATATGAGGTTTTTATCACTTAACAAGGGGAAGACAAGAAGTAAGTTCCCTAGCTGAATTCACAATTAACTCACTGGAAGCACATCAGTAAGAGTTGGCAAGTTCTTAATGAACCTTCACTCCTTAAGGCAGGCTAAATTCCTTTAAAAAAAAAAAAGAGTTTAGTGGGCAATTACACTATTGACTGGGGCTTAAATTCCTAAAGTGTTGTGGGGGGAATTGGGTGAGTCTATGTTATGAGGAAATCTTTTATAGGGGAAATATAACCTCAGGGATTGACATAATAACTAGGCTTTCTGATTAGATACAGAAATGTAAAATGATGGTTTTATCAATGCAAAAAAAAATTTGGAAGAATTCTACTAGGGTAGGATTGAAATAAAAGTCCACTTAGAGATAAAGAAAGCCACAATTATGATCAAAAGTGCTCCTTGCTGCTTGTCTGAAGGAGTAGCTTTGGGCTATAAAATTGAGGCTTATTCTTATTAGTGCTACTCCTTGATATCAAGGACCTATCCAGGTAGCAAAGAAAGATCTAGGGACTTCTCCATTCTTATCATACCAGACTAAATAGTCTTAATTTTTAGGAAAAGAAAAACATACAATCCATTTATACATTTATTCCTCCTCTTTCTCCCCAGAGCAAAGTTTAAACATAGGGCTTTTGTGGATCTTTATTTCTAGGGCATTGAGTAATATAACAAATAATATCTGCAATTACACCTTTACTAGAGACCAACAAGCATTATTTGAGTAGATCTTGTGCAAAAGAAGAGATCATAATGCTAGATCACAATTCAGTGAAGGCATTTTTATTAATGATAGGGGTAGGGAAAAGACTGAAATATATATATTCTGCTTTTACAATATAATATAGGATAGATCTAAATGAATGAACAGCCATCAGGCTAGCTCCTTTAAGTACCAAATATCTTAAGCAAGATTCTTTGGTAGTTTCTGCACTACAGACAGTTGATGAACGAATCTTCTAACAAGTACCTGTAATGAAGATACCCTATGCTTGCTAAAGTGAGAGCCATATGCTTTTTAGAACAGATGTAAGGGAGACAATGTAGTTTTTGTGAAAATCTAAGAGCTACATTTGTAATCTCACCCAGATAGGGGGCCAAGCCACTTCAGCTCAGGCACGAGGAGCAAAGAGCACCAATATTTTCCTCTCAAAAGAGTTTTAATCTATTCAAACCAATATATAAATGAGGCCTTGGTTAGAATTTAAAGTTGAGTTGAATGACTCAAAATATTTTAGATTCCCATTTTATTGTGAGGAGAAGGGGATTGATGCTAGTTGATCTCCTCATCCATAAAAGAAACTTCATATGACCTAAGTGGAATACCCTTTAAGTAAATATTATGTTACTCATGTCTACATGTAGAAATTTTTTGAAAATTCCTTAATATTTCCCAAGGTTAGGAGATACTTTTTGTCTTAGATAGTCATTGGTAGAATTAATGTAGCTTGTTTACAAATGCCCCCTCTAAAATGTGATCTTAGACTTTTATATTTTTCTTTTCCTTGGAAACAGTGAAGATCATAGAGTGAAACCTGCCCTGTGAACTAGCCAGTAGAAAAAATGTTTCCATGGTGTTGAAGTCAATTAATTTTTTTTAAACCGGGTCTATAATTTCATTACTATTTTCATCAGTTCCAAGTGAGAAACTCCTTCCAAAACAAATAAACAATTTTTATGCAACGTCTTATCCCTGAGAATAGTCTGGGTCTCTGAGAGTTTATGCAACTTGTAGGGAGCATTCTATCAAGTAAGTTCATGACTTGAACCTAGTCTTCTGACTGGTTTTATAAATTCAACTTCAGAGTGAGAATTTTTTTCTCCAGAATTTGTTATAGGAAAAAAATAATACTTTAGCTCTCTATAAACAACATAATGAAAGAATCAAAACTTAAAGAACATTTTCAATATTCCTGGAATCTTCTCTTTCTGCACTTTCACTCCCCAAAATTCCTGATTTACTTAGACTCAGTTCATACTCCACCCCACTGCTGAAAATCTTTCCTGAAATTAGCTCCACCATTTCCACCCTCCCTTCTCCAGCAACTAGTGTCCACCATTTCTTTGTATTTGTTATGTGTATTCATAGGACAGTGGATAGAGCTCTGGGCTTTGAATTAAAAAACAAACAAACAAACAACAACAACAACAACAACAACAAAAAAAAAAAAAACCTAGGTTATATTTAACCTCAGATACTTAATTTGCAATATGACCCTGGACAAGTCACTTCACCTTGTTTGCCTCAATTTCTTCATCTGTTAAATGAGTTGGAGAAAGAAATGACAAACAACTTCAGTATCTTTGCCAAGAAAACCCCATATGAAGTCATGAAGTGTCCACTCCCCTCAATAACATTAATAACATATCTGAATGTATACATATTGGGTTTTTTTTGAAGCCAGGACTATTTCACTTTTGTCTTTGTGTCACCAATATTTAGTTTGGTGTTAGACATTTATTAGATGTTTGCTGATCAATTAGCCACAACAAATATTCATAATCTACACTCTGTATCTTAAAATTTCAGGCATTTTCTTTGGCTGCCCCCATCCATAGAATGCTCTCCTTTTTCATCTTTATCTACTGGCTTCTAAAACTTCTTTTCTAATTATTCTACATATATATACACATACAAAACTACCTCACAACAACCCTTTGAGGTATTTTTTGATTCTCATTTTACAAATAAGCAAATTTAGGCTGAAAAGAAGTAGAATGAGGTAGAAAGAGTACCAGATTTGCAATTACAATTCAAATCTAAGTCCTCTGTCTCTACTACTAACCTTTATAAAATTAGGCAAATTGCTATACTTCATGGCCTCAGTTTCTTCCCCTGCAAAATGAAGAGTTTAAAACAGAAGACTTATAAGATTTCTGAGTTCTATCTCTATGGTATTTTTTAAAGTTACTTTTCCAGGAAGATGCAAGTGCCAGGCATTGGATTTAAGCCCAGGTTTTATTGATTCCAAATCCAGCACTCTAATCACTGGCCACCGGCAAATACCATTGAGGCAACTCTTATTTTAAAAAAAAATGTATTTCAAAACTTATATTTCATATTAAACTCTTTCCCCTCTATCTCTCCTCTTGCTCTCTTCTCTCTCTCCTGCCTCTTTTCTGTCTGTCTCTGACTCTTTCTCTCAATATCTCTCTCTCTCTCTCTCTCTCTCTCTCTCTCTCTCTCTCTCTCTCTCTCTCTCTCTCCCCATCTCCCTCTCTTTCCCTCCCTCCCTCTTCTGCTCTCCCTCCCCTCACTCTTCCCACATACACACATACACAAACATTAATTCTTTCTTGAAGACAAATCTTATTTGTTCACAGTCATCTTCCTCAGATTGTTCAAAGTTGGAGGGGAGAGTTGGAGAATAATAGCTACAGAACCGAGCTGTAAAGAAGAAATATAACCACTCCTTTTCTCTGTCACTAGATTGCTAAGCATACTCATTTGTGGGACTTGGACATAGTTTCCTCCTTCTTGCTCTCCCCTCCCAAACTCACACATCTGGCTTTCACACACTTGCTCACACTCCCTTTTTCTAACACAAATATTTCCTTACACACACCATTTTGGTTTTGATTCCCCATAGACTCAGACTAATTAATCACTGTGTTTCCCTTCCTTGGAAGACCTAGTCAAGAGCCAAATGGCCAGTACACTGGGGAGATTTATAAATGACTTCCCTCCCATCCTATACCTGATAGAAGGCTAACACAAGCAGCCATGTGGGGTTCTTTCATTTCAGTCTTGTAAGTTACTCCGGTTGCCTGCTTTTTGTTTTTATTTGAGGAGGCAGGAAGAGGGGAAGAAGAGGGGAGAGAATCTTCATGCTGGAGCTTTTTAAATGAAGTGACTTGTCAAGTCAGAGACTGTGGCAGTAATCTGAAAGGCAGTAAATTCCCTAGCCCTCACTTGCACTGACAGCCTGTCAACGCACTTGAAACATAAATAGCAGTGGAGACAAACTGCTGCTGTTTTCCCATTAAGCTTTGGCCCCCTGGCCTTCCAGAAGCTCATGTGCCCAGTCTGCCAGCATGTCTTGTTTCAGGGTCAGGCATGCTTGCCTTACCATTTAGGGAGGGCTGCCCATTGTTCTCCCATTCTAACTCTAAGTGTACTGGAAACAATGATCATAAAAGGTCCCCAGTGAAATATTCCCTGGAACTGTGATTCACAAGAATCTACAACTCTTCCAATATGTGAAATTCTTTAATTCTGGTGAATGGGCTCCAAGTGTGAGAAACGGGCTATATAGCCATCTTTTAATTTTTAATTTGAATTTTGTATTATCAGTGGATGCAGGTACAGGTAACCAAAGAAAGCTACAAGTTTCTTTTCTCCCCATACTATTGTCTCTAGAGATGCAATCAGCCATAGCCTGTTATAATAATTAGCTCTCTTTAAGCTTAGGGGCAATTTAATGACTTCTTAGTTCCTTGCAGTTCCCTCTTCTATTGCTTTAGTGAACTTATATTAAACAATAAATTAAGAGTACAATCATAATTTCTCAGAACTCCCAGTTAGGAAAGGTCCTAATTTTAAGCAGAGGTTTGACTCTGCTTTTAAATTTATGTTTCTCTCCAGCTAGCCCTTGACCTCTTGATGGCTGAAGGAAAATGCAGGATACTAGAGTTATTTGGGTAAAGAAGTAAACTAAGTATGTTGCACTGTGTGTTAATATTTGGGCAAGGAGATGAGAAATTGAGGAAAGAGAGACTTTCTAGAAATTTCCCTTGGACCTTGAGGAACTACCTATAAGCCTTTTGCTTTTAGATACCTATGGGGCCAATGATACTTCTCGATTTCTCTCTTTTGTGCCATGGCTCTATCCTATTTATTATCCTCCTCTTATCTGTTGGCTTTGTGCCATTAGTTCTTTCTGGCTAAATTTTTGAAGTCTGTATTCCTTTTCTCTTCAAGAACTTCAAGTCCTAAAGTGGGTTCTGAACTAGATTCCAATTTTATAGATGACTATCTCCCTTCATAACCAAGTTTCCTCAAGCAATCTGGAAGACTTTGTGTGTGACATCACTCTAGTCCATCCAAAGATTTTCAAAAAAGATCTTATTCACACCTAACTCATATCTCTGGGTGATGTTTTACATTTTAGAAGTCCAGTTTCTCTTTAATTATTGAGATGGAGAGAAAGGGTGCCTATTTTACTTGTGCTAAGAGCTTTCAGGAAATAATTGCACTTATGAGCACCCTGCTTCCCCTAAACAATTTGGACATTAAAATATACTTCAAACTGCTTTTGGTTACTTATGACATCCCTTATTTGATAGGTTATCCATTTTGTTTTCAATGAAAAATTTGCAAATATCATTTTGTGCTTGAACCTACTTCCATATTCCCTTTTTTTATTACTTGGTCTATTTAGTTTAAGCAAGAAAATTTCTTTAAACTATACTAAATAGTTCACCCAACTCATTATTTTCTTGTGGCAGTCAACTAATCTTTACATGTACACAAACAAGATCAAGGTAGCACAGGAAATCAAAATGGAAGGGTGAAGAGTTTAGTAGGGATATTTATTCCTTCATTTTAGTTGCATTTCAAAGACTTGCCTGAAAACTCTGCCCCTTCTTTGGTTCAATTGCTTTGCTGAGCTTATTTAATACAATTTTTAAATGCCAATTGATTTCTGGGGCTCTCAGAAAATGCAACTGCTGCTTTCTTCTCTTTTCATATTTAATCCTTCCTTATGGCAGCATTATTAATAACAGCCAGGGGACACCCCTATAGATTCTGTGATAACACTGAAAAGATCTGTTGTTCCTAGTTCTTTGTAATGATTCCAATCTTGTCTTGAAATTAGAGAAAACAATTTTCTACCCCCCAACCTCAATTATAATACCCTCCAAAAGGCATTTGACTCAAATTAAGTTTTCATTTCAATTTTATTTCTTAAATTGTTTATTTAATATAAGATGTTTAGTTCAGTCATCCTGTATTTATAAAGTGCAAATTTTGTGCCAGATATCTGTCCAGGTTCTGGGATTACCAAAAAAAGGGCAAAAATATAAATCCTGTCTTTAAGCAGCTCATAGCCTAATAGAGACGGCAGTGCTTAATTTATAAAGAAGATTTTACAAAGTAAATGAAAGGTAGTCTTTGAGAAATGGCACTAGCAACACAAAGGACTCAGAAATGCCACCCTGAAGTTAAAATTTGACCTGAGTCCTAAGAAAAGCTTTCATAAGTTAGAGGTAAAGTGAGGGAGTTTTCTAAAAATGGGAGAAATCCAATGAAAAGCTAAGGAGTCCAGGTATGGAATGTTATATTCAAAGGATAGGAAGGAAGTTCATTTCACTAGATCATTGAGTACATGGAAGCTAATAAAGCATAAGAAGACTGGAAAGATAGGAAGGAGCCAGTTTGTGAAGAGTTTTAAAAGACAAAACAGGATTTGATATATGATACAATAGGTAATAGGGAATCACTTAAGTTTATTGAGCAGGAGTGGTAGTGAAGAAAAGTATTATTTTGTAATGACATTTGGCATTTTATAGATTTTAAGATTTACAAAGGGCTCATTTCCTTTGTAACATTACAAACATTCTTCATTAACAACTGGTTGGATTAAATAGTGCAAATATAATTCATGTTGTAGAGATAAAGAAACCAAGTCTTGGAAAAATTAAGTGATTTACCGGCATTGTAGGGCATTGTCAGGAATTAAACCAAGATCTCCTGGATCAAAACCTAGTACTATTTCCACTACACCATATTGCCTTTATAATATGTTTTTTTTCTCATATTTTACTCTTATTATAAGATCATAAATTTAAAGCTAAATGGTAACCTCAAATATCATTGAATCCAACAAGAAGTATGCTAGCAAATGTTTAATAACTGTCTGTCCAAATACACACACACACACACACACACACACGATGCACTTTGAAGTATCATCTGTATTTTTAACATTTTCTCTCCCCTATCAAGTCTAGATAATCAACAAAACAGCTAAGTCCTATTTGTAGCATTTGGTGATTTCTGTGGTATAAATGTTCACATGGAAAATTTAAGTCAGTTCTTAATATCCAGTACAAACTGGCTCCATCATAATCTTGAATCTTACCTTTTCATTTTAGAGATGAAAAAAAACTGAGAAAAGAAAAGTTGCATGGCTTGACCAGGGCAGCACAAGAAGTGGTTGAGACAGGATTTGAATGTAAACCAATGCCCCATCCACTACACTATTCTGCTTCTCAAAAATAAATCCATTCATCATTCACATGTTCAACATCCATTAATACTCATAATGTGATGAGTAAGTTAATTTGTGTGTGTGTGTGTGTGTGTGTGTGTGTGTGTGTTTATAAGGCATAAGTTATAGAAGTTATTTGTTCTCTTATATTATGGAATAAATTCTTCTCTAAAAGAACACCTTTAGTGAGCTAATCAAGTTGCATGATTTTAATCACCTCAAGCTTATAGATAACACTCAGAATTTCTTCTTTAGCCAGGAACTTTTCCTAGCTCAATTTGTTCAGGTGTTGATCCTCACAAAATATCAATAGAATGTCCCAATAACAACTGAAATCACAAATTTTCAATAGGATGTCCCAATAACAAATGAAATCACAAATTTAAATGTCTCCAAACTGCTCTCTTTGTTTTTTTTTATGACAAATAGGTATTCCTTTCTAATTCTGCCCCTTCTTGGTCATAACAGACAACTTTCTCTTCCTTTCCCTGACCCAGAGGCTTACAGTGTTAAAGGGATAATCGGAATCTAATTTACCTTCATATATCATTTATCACATTCAAATTGGCCAAGCTAATGTAGGGGATAGAATGAGGAAGAGCTATGTCTCAATCTCCCCCCAGATACTACTGTACTGGTTATAGAAAAATCTGGGTGAATGTCAAGCAACTCTCTATGGCTATGACTTATAAAGATTTTGTGATCTGTGGAGTTCGCTTGATCCACAAAATGTTGGCGTAATTATATACTCTTCTGCCTAACTTTTCAAATTTCTCAAATGTCATCTGAATTCATCTATTTGTCTAGATCTGGAAGGGACCAACAATCAATCAATCAAGAAACATTTATTAAGCACCTCCTATGTGTCAAGAACTGTGCTGAGGACATATAAAGAACCAGTGGAGAGTTACTGCCCTCAAGAAGTTTATAATTTAATGGGGGATTATATAATCTATATGCAAACAAATATATAGGAAGCAAGTTGTTCAAGATAAATAGGAAATAATTAATAAAGGGAAGACATTTTCCTTACACTACCACAACTCTTCTGAAGTCCTCTCCTGTCATCCTGCCATGTCACTAGATTCTTTTGTGAATTAGGGAGCCTGTGTTCTAAACAAATTTCATCAAAATCTTACCCCAGAATGATTTACACTTCCATTCTTTTCCCTCATCCTATCACAGTGTGTTCCCCAGATTCTTCCAATCTCAACTCAAAATTCATCTCTGTGGTGTTCTCTTCTTTTGTATAATATATGATGGTTCTCTGGGAGCAGGTTTCTTGGGGAGGTTTTCTGAAGGCAGCCTTAGTTTCAGTTCTACGTAATAATCACCTCAAAAACAGCCAGCTGATAAAATCCAAATGTTTATTTTCTCCTTCTAAGTCTTATCTCTTTCCTTGGGCCTGGGTAACTTTCTTAGAGGCCCATCTCCTTCCTTGGTTCCAAGAGCTCTTGCAGCTTGTCTGCCAGCTTCAGCCTCCAGCTCTCTCTGAATCTTGGTTCTGCCTGACTGCAGATTAGTTTCTCAATCTCCCAGAGTGCTCTTTGGCTCTGAGAGCTTCTTGCTTATATGCTGTACACTGAGTACACACCAATCATTATATCACTGGGAAACCATTATTTGTTGTAGGACTAAATCAATGCTAAACTAGATTTAAGCATTGTCTCCTCAATTCCACTTAGTACCTTGTTTCAAGTTCTGGCCCATAACATCTCCTTGTAGGATCACATCAATCCTACTGAACCGTGCTAAATTAGATAATTATTGTCTCTATCAATTCTAATGACTTAACACTTTGTAAGGATTCCAACACATCTCCATGTGTCTTCCTTAGTTAATAACTAACTCTATGTGTTTCATTATTTCTGTATTTTGCTAGTGCCTCGACATTTATGCTTTCAATTTGGATCACAATTTGTTTATACAAAATTTTACTACTTTAGCATTTTCATGTGTGATAGTACTCTTTCACCAACTCAATTGTGAATTAATAGGAGCAAAAATTTTAAATTGGAAGTGAGTTTAGAGGTCAGCATATAGTCCTTTCATTTTACAGATGAGGAAATTGAGGTACAGAAAAGCTCATACTATCTGCAAAATCATAGTTAGCATTTATATAATGGTTTATGATTTACAACTTTACATGATTTACAAACTTTGCAAATATGTTCTCTTCTTATCCTTAATGTTATTATCTCTACTTTTCATAGGAGGAAACTGAAGCAGATAGTTAAATGACTTGAGTTACATAGTTACTAAGTGTGTGAGGCTGGATTTGAATTGAGGTATACTTGACTCCAGGGCTAACAGTCAGCTTATAATGCTAGCTAAATTGTCTCCTAAGAAAAACACAACTAGTAAGTATCTAAGATGATGTTTGAACCCTGATCCTTCTAACTCCAAGTCTAGTGTCCTACATAATAGATTTCTAAATAAGGACATGAGGGGAAGAATTATTGCTGGAAATACAAATAGAACACTATTCACAGTCTTCTTTGCTTTTATTTCTTTATTTGATTGTTGCTGTTGAACATATTGTACAATGTTGGGGAGGAGGGAAAAGAGGAGTCAGTGAACATGTTCTTAGGGGAAAAAACAACATGAAAAGTGATCTAAGAACAGAAATTTGATTTCAGCATTTGAAATTACTACAGAAAACTTCGAATGGCATGTATCCAGTGGTTTTTAATTGCTTCAATGATGGTTCAGATATTTCAAACATTTCCCTTTATTATTTGGCTATATATATCATATAGATAGATAAATAGATAGATAGATAGATAGATAGATAGATAGATAGATAGATAGATAGATTGATTGATTGATTTCAATCATGGCTGTAATCTCATTTGAACTTTTTAATTCTATACTCAGATTCTAGAGTCTAATTTCTAGAATGATGTTAAAGACTTGACTCATCAGCCAATGACAAGATTCTTATCTTTGAAGGGTTACACAGTGTCTGTTTCTCCCTAAACTACTGTTTTTTCAAGAAATTGATTTCAGTTGTTTCCTCCTGTTGTTCTAAATTATTGTATTACTGATCCAATATAATCCAATCATATCCAAACAGCATTTATTAAGGCACTAGGCATAGAGAGACAAAACAAATAAACGAACCAAAAACTATCCCCTTACTTTGAATTCACATCCTATTGGAAGGGATACATGTAAGGAACCATGAGGAATAATCTATCCTAAAATTTTGAGTATAAGTTGAAAATTATGAAGGACAAACAGAACTTTAAGAAAGCTGACCAAGTTGTAAAGGGATGAATTGTGAAGGAAAATGAAATTTTAAAATGCTATGGCGAGAGGCAGAAAAGCAAATTGAAATGGAACCTACAGCTTCAAATTAGAGCAAACATCTGACTGTCTGTATGTGAAAATGAAAATGCAAACCATAATGAATTTGGTTCCTGAAGATGCCAGGAAAATAATGCCAGAGTGTTCCTCATCACTTGGCTTATTCTCTTTCATGGAACCAGAGCCAGTTTTGAATCTTCCTTACCATTGTGCTTGCCCCTGATTTTTGGCTACTAATTGCAACCCCTGAGTTTACAGAAGACAGAAAGCCAACTTCCACGGTCCACACTCCCTTGTGCTTTGCTGTTTAAACAGTGCTTACTTCCATGAAGCATTCTGCCCCTCTGCCCATGTAATATAATTATTCTCTCTCTTTCTCCTTCTCCCTTTTCTTTGAAGTTCACTCTCTAGCATAAAGAATTTTTCTTTGTTAAATGTCCTACCTTCCAAGAATTAATCCCATTAATTCCTCTAATTTTAATCCTTCCTCATTTTCCCCTTGCCCTTCAGCCCATAACTCTTTAAATATTTCTTCAATTTCACTTCCTGATGTCCTACTATGATTTGTCCCAATCCCAATATGTCCACATTACCCTTTTAATCTACCACTTTTCACCCATCTCACTTGATAATACATTCTTTCAACCATGGGATAGTTTAACTATATGATACAGAAGAAAATCTGAATAAGATTGTGAAGCTTAGAAAACACAAACTTCAAAGGACTTGAGGGTAAGAGTTATCACTACTGGAAATACAAATAGAACACTATTCACAGTCTTCTTTCTTTTATTCCTTTATTTGATTGTTGCTGGTGAATATATTGTACAATGTTGGGGAGGAGGGAAAAGAGGAGCCAGTGAACATGTCCTTAGGAAAAAAAACAACATGAAAAGTGATGTAAGAACAGAAACTTGGCTTCAGCATTTGAAGTTACTACAGAAAACTTCAAATGGCATTATTGATTTGTAATCTTTTTTTCTATCATTTTTTAACAGTAAAATGTGATAGCTTGTTTCTGTTCAACTATCACTACTTTCCTCAAAACACATATTCACGAAAAAGCAAACCAGTGAGGTTTATGGGACTCCTTGAAAATAACTGTGTATATGTGAGTTTGCATAGATATATGTATATGTGCCTATAATGTGGATGGGATAAGAGGATGGGATGAATAAATATTCTAAAACTGGCTAATGTGCATACAACCATTTATCACAGGCACCCTCTTAGTAAATCAAACCTGAAAACACTAAGAAAAACTTCTTTTTCTCTGACTGGTTGCCCTCAGTCCAAACAATCTGGACACTTCATTTTCTGATATATTTTTCTCTTAAGGATATAGGGACTAATTCTCCTAATAAATACACAAGTTCACAAAGCTCAAAGCATAACTGTTTATTTACGGGTGAAAATAAACAAAGAGAATATATATCAGAGACCTTAGAAAATTATAATTTGGCTAATTAAAAACTATTGCCCCGAGGCTCTGATAACATCAAGCACTTAGAAATATTGTCCACTTGACTATGGAAGTTGCCCCTATATTGCTTATGTAGTTTCTCATTGTATGTATTATTCTGGGTGTTTTTTAGTCTCATACTCCCCTCCATAGTTCTTGGCCACTGTTAACCTAGCTGTGTACTTTATCTCATTCCACCCCAGTGTCCAAGGAAGGACTTTACTCTTGGTGCTTCCTTCTGAATAGAATTCTACAAACCTCTCTTCAGAATTACCCAACCCCAGACATAAGGAATTTGCTTCTTTCCCCACTTTTCTAAATCAAGAGATAATAGGAATGGCTAGTTTAAACTCCAAGTACTTCCCATGTGGTTGAGGGATAGGTAGGTAGAATGGAAAAAGTCAGTTATTAACATTTCTCATTTCTCATATTAACTTTTCTCCATTTGAATGAATAAGAAAATCCTTAGTCCTCCCCATACTTAAAAGGAAGTATCTCTGTATTTCAAGAATGCTTTGCTATCTATGGAATTATCAATCTTGGTGTTGCATTTTTAATAATTCCCTTCATTTATTGGTGAAAAACTACTTTGTTACTATTATTGGGAGTCTTCATGATCCCATTTGGGGTTTTGGGGGCAAATAGTCTTGGCAAGTGGCTTGCTATTATTTCCTTTTCCATCTCACTTTACAGGTGAGGGAAATGAGGCAAATAAGGTTTAATCACTTGCCCAGAGTCACACATCTAATAAGTGTCTGAAGCCAGATATGAGCTCAGGAAGATGAATCTTCCTAATTCCAAGCCTAGAGCTCTATCTATCCACTGTGCCACCTAGATGTCCCCAAAATGACTTGCCTCTTTCCAAATAAAAAGTCTGAGTGTTTACTTTAAAAGACAGAAAATAACCAAAAGCAGTCTTTTTTTTTTTTGTCAGCTCCATATTAATGTCAAAAATATTTTTAAAAAATCCAAAGAGCTGTAATTCAGCTAAGTGGTGGGTGGTTTGTCACTCAAAAGATGAGACTCTGTGTGGGCATGTCCCAGGGAACTGTGAGTAATAAGGACACATTGTTAATGAGTAAAAGACTGTGCATATAAATGATACTCTATTCACTTTCCCAGATGGATATACTGCAGAAGAAACAAAGGAAGATTTTCTAAGCCAATGATGGTACAGTGACTTAGAATTAAGAAGATTCTTATTCACAAATTCAAAGCCGGCCTCAGACACTTATTAACTGTGTGACTCTGGGCAAGTCACTTAACTCTGTTTGCCTAAATTTCCTAATTGAGAAAATGAGCTGGTAAAGCAAATGACAAACCACTCTAGTATCTTTGCCAAGAAAACCCATTATAAGGTCCACAAATAGTTGGACGTGTCTGAAATGACTAAACATTTATGGATATGGGTTCACATTGAATTGAAGTTTCTCTCTAGGCTGATAAAAGAAGAAATAGGTATATTTGGATAGAACTAATTTGTAGATACAAAAAAGACATGATAATTACTCTCAAAGTTGCATTGTGTACAAACAACCAGGAGCTCCCAGTACCTATAGTCATCTGGACTTCCTTTAACCCCTTCCTTTGAATTATTCTTAACTGACTTGCTTTCATATAATAACTAAATGAAGAGGTTTCTTTACTCTCACTCTTGGCCTGATGGCTTTCCACCTGATGAATGTAGAAATATTAAAAAGAACTAAAATGTGTAGCTTCAGTAAATTGTGACTAAAAGGAAGATATGCTAATTATATGCAAAAAAAATTGAAAGGTACATATAGTACCTAGGGAAGATAAGGAGTTATTTTGTACTGTAGTGAGATATCAACAGGAAAGATGGAATAACACTGAGAAAGGGAAAATTTAAACTAAACATCAATTACCAAAATAAATAGAATGAAGAATAAAGCCTGCAAAGAAATGGGGGAAAAGTTGAAGTTTTCAAAATGTAAAATACTGAACTTATATTTCTTTATTTTAATTTATTTTTAATACACATTGCTTTATGAATCATGTTGGGAAAGAAAAATCAGAACAAAAGGGAAAAACCATGGGAGAGAAAAAAACAGCAGAAAAAAGAAATGAACATAACATGTATTGATTTACATTCAGTCTCTATGGTTCTTTTTCTGGATGCAGATGACATTTTCTGTCCAAAGTCAATTGGGATTGCTTTGGATCACTGAACCATTGAAAAGAACCAAATCTTTCATAGTTGATCATTGCATATTCATGCTATTATTGTATACAATGTATTCCTGGTTCTGCTTGTTTTGCTTAGCATCAGTTCATGTAAATCTTCCCAGGCTTTTCTATAATCAGCTTGTTCATCATTTTTTATAGAACAATTATATGCTATCTTATACTACAATTTGCCTAGCCATTCCCCAAGTGATGGGCATCTACTCCTTTTCCCATTTTTTGATATCATTAAAAAAAAAGAGCTGCTACAAACATATTTTCCACAAATTTAGTGATTTAGATTACTAAATCTTGTAATTTAGTTCTATGAGTCACTTTCATAATGATAATAAACCTATAAGAGTGGGTTAGCTCACCATTTGAAAAGGAACAGAAAAATGAGGATGCAGGATAGAGTCTTGGGGAATATGTACATTTGGGGGAGATGTGATATGAGTGTTAATGAGGCTAGTATTCAGAGAAATAAGAGGAAGCCCAAGAGAGAACACTGTTATAAAAACATGGAAGAGAAAGTAACTTGGAGGAGTGGGTGGTCAACAGTGTCAAATGAGGTTAGAGATCAAGGAAGATGAGGACTGAGAAAATGTCATTAGATTTGGCAATTGTAAATTAATTGGAAGCTTTGAAGAGAGCCCTGAAAGTTGAATGGTGAGGTTGTAATCCAAATTACAAGGAATTAAGAAGCAAGTAAAAAGAGAATAAATAAGACAATGCATTTAGATAGCTTTTGTTTTATGAGAGTTTTGAAAAAGAGAAAAAAATAGGATGGTAGCTTAAGAGGTTAGTAAAACTTGGTGAGAATTAGAATAGAGCAAACTTGAATGTTTTCGTGAACAGCAGGTAAGGAACTGATTAGAGCAAGGGAGGAAATGAGAGAAAAGTTCTGTGAAAGACTGGTCTGGGTGAGAAGAAGGATCACTTTTTCATCAGATTCTGGAATAAAGAACAGAATGGAAGGTGATAATACAAATAAAGGGAACTGAATAGACTGAAGGTAAAAGGTCTATATTTACTCACTAAAGGAGGATACAATGGTCCTTAACTAAGTAGGAATGTAGAAGAGATAATGTGATGTTGAAGTCACTAAAAGAAAGTAGAAACAGAAATGGAAACAAAATCTTTTATCTCCAACTTCAGGTCTTCCACCAGTGTCAGAAACTCAGGACAATTAAGCAATTTGGTCACTGAGATTAAGTATCAAAGGTAGAATTTAAATTCGAATCTTCTTGAATCCATTTCATGCACTCTAATGGTAACAATATGCTACTTTTTGTGTTGGAAAAACAGGGGGACCCCTAATTGAGTTGTGGAATATTCACTGGGTTCTACTATTTTTTTTCTGGTGCTGGGGAGGGGAAGGCAGGTAAGAGATATTAAGGAGGGTATACAATTAGAGAACTCACTAAATCCAAGACATGCTGTTTCTCCAAGAGTAAATTGTATAGTAGAGGAAAGAATAATAGTACAAAGTTTCAGGAAAAATCAACCAATTACTTAAGTCTCAGGAAGTATGGAAAATTCAACAGAGTTAAAAATACATTTCGAGCAATCAATTTGTGCTTTCTCAAGGACTTCTGAGAGCTTCCTCTTTCAAGCCTCCTGGTCCAAGAAGGGTTATGTGCTTCAGTTACTGCTGACACTGCCTTTGGGATGATCTGGTAGGCGTGACTTAATTTCCTGCTATTTGGAGCTTGGGTCATAGTAAGGCATTTTGCCTCAAATCACTGGGGATTAATAGGGGATGCCAAGGAATGTGATTAAGTGTAAATATGGGGTCTTAAGTATGTTAATGTTGTTAGGGGAGGCACAATAATGTAACATTTTAGGGGGGGACAGATTATTGAAGACTTCTTTTGTTGGTGTCTCCATTTTATTTTTTTATTGTAGTAAGTTTATTTTTAGTACACATTGCTTTATGAATCATGTTAGGAGGGAAAAATCAGAGCAAAAGGAAAAAATCATGGGAGAGCTTAAAAAACAGAAGAAAGAAGTAAACATAGCATGTGTTGATTTACATTCAATTTCTTAGTTCTTTTTCTGGATGCAGATGGGACTTTTGGATCACTGAACCACAGAGAAGAAACAAGTCTTTCATGGTTGATCATTGTATATTCTTACTGTTGTTGTGCACAATGTATTTCTGGTTCTGCTTGTTTTGCTTAGCATCAGTTCATGTAAATCTTTTCAGGCCTTTCAATAATCAGTTTGTTCATCATTATTTATAGAACAATAATATTCCATTACTTTCATGTACCACAACTTGTTTAGCCATTCCCAATTGATGGGCATCCACTCCTCCAATACTTTGCTATGACAAAAAGAACTGCTACAAACATTTGTGCACATTGTTTCCCTCTATCGAATTTTTATATAAATAATTGTTTCAGATTTATAAGCATACAAATCATTCCCCAATTGATAAATGGTCAAAGGATATTAACAGAAAACTTTCAGATGACAAAATTAAAACCATTTACAGTTATATGAAAAAAATGCTCTAAATCACTATTGATTAGAGAAATGCAAATTAAAACAACTCTGAGGTACCACCTCTCAGATGACAGGAAAAGATAATGATAAATATTGGAGGGGATGGGGGAAAACTGGGACACTAATACATTGTTGGTGGAGTTGTGAAATGACCCAACATTCTAGAAAGCAATTTGGAATTATGCCCAAATAATTATAAAATTGAATACTCTTTTACTCAGGAGTGCCATTACTAGGTCTGTATCCCATATTGGAGAAGATTCTTTTATGACCAAGGAAAAACTATAGAACATTATAAAAGGCAAAAGTGACAACTTTGATTACATTAAATTAAAAAAAGGTTTTGCATAAATAAAACAATAGAAATAAAATTAAAAGGGAAGTACAAAGCTAGGGAAAAAATCTTTACAGCTAACATTTCTAATAAAGGTCTCATTTCTAATATATATATATATAAAATCTTCTTGGCCATAAAAGAATCTTCTCCAATTAGATCTTCTCCAAAGATCTGATAGATAAATTATCCCTTGTTCTCCTAATTTGTTTATGATATCATCCTTTATGACCAAATTGTATGTCCATTTTGGGTATAAGGGATGTGAGATGTAAGTCTCTGTTGAGTTTCTGACATATTATTTTCCAGTTTTCCCAGCAATTTTTGTCAAATAGCAAACTTTTGTGTGACCCGCAAATTTATTTTTTTGCTTAATTGAATATATTTGTTATAAGAGAAGTCTTCTACTTGTAGGGGAAGAAATGAGTTAATGGATAGCAAACTATGTGAAAAAAATGTAAAAAATTAGAGCATCAAACTATGTAAAAAATTAGAGCATTTTTAAATACATAGAAGAAAACAAAAAGAAATGTGTAGGCAAAAGCACAGACAGAAAAAAATTCTTATTACTTTTTTAAATTCTCTCTATACATATATACATATATAGAAGGAGCCATGTGATATGGTGAATGGTGGCTCTGGAATCAGGAGGACCTGAGTTCAGATCCAACCTCAAACTATTACTAGCTGTGTTGACCTTCAGAAAATCAGTTAACTCTTTTTGTCTCAATTTTCTCATTTGTAAAATGAGCTGGACAAGGAAATGGCATACCACTCCAGGATCTTTGCCAAGAAAATCCCAAATGGGATCATAAAGAGCCAGACACAACTGGAACAACTCAATAACAAATATATAAATATAAATATGAATGCATACGTGCAAATACACACACCCTTACACATACATATATATGGTATGCCAAAATTTTCCTTCAATTCTTATTTAAAATGTTGATATAGACATTTATAATAATATATAACATAATATAGATATATATTTAATCTATATGGAATATAAATTCACAGTTTATATATAATCCTCTTTCTTTTTTATATGCTGTGTTGTTTGTTTTTGAATATTGCAAGAGTTTACAATACAAAAAAATTTATAATAAATTCTGCTTAAGAGGCAGTCTTGACAAAGTGCAATGAGAGTATTTATGGTCTCTAGTATTCCCTGCCCCTCGCCTGTGGTGTTCTACTTTAAAGGTTCTGGATCTGCTTGTTTTGAGTGTCCTGGTTAATTTAGTTAGTGGACTTGGCCTGCATACTAGGGGCAGCATATGCTTCTTTGTTGGCTAGGAGTTATGTGTATGTGACCATCAGGGAATGTTCTGGAAAAGAAAACATCTTGCAGAATAGGAAAATAGCTACTGATTATTGATGATCACAAGCAAAGCTGTGCCTATATAAGTTAGATTTTATAGCAGGATTAAACTCCTTACCCTATTTTACTCCTCTTCCAACTTTCCAAAAAAATTTAATTATACTTTTATCTCACTTATTCAGAAAGACTAGTGCATATTTGCTCTCTGTTCCTTCTGCATGGTTCATATATAGAGTTCCCTCCTAAGGAGTCAATTAATTTATCATTTATATTTTTTGAAAAGTACAGTTGGGCTAGAATAAAGAAGAGATGGGACAAATTCCCTATGAAAGATAAATATATATGATTTTACTAGTATTGTGATTTATTTCTAATTACCATTTATCTCCAGATAAGCTACGAGTAGCTCACTCCTTGGGACCCTTGGTCTAATTCCAGAGTACCCAATTACGGTTAACATCCTGCCCTTCAATTTGATAAGACATGTGAAATTAATCTGTATAGTATCACCATCCATTGAGTCATCCAAGTTTATTACCTTTGATTCCTGCTTCTCCCTGACTGTGCATCTTCTCATTTTGTCAAGGTTTATTAAATCTGCCACCCCAACATCTCTTGCTTCTGTCCCCTTCTCTCCAATTATACACTTACCAGCATAGCCCAGGTCTTCACCATATCTTGCCTAAACTACTGCTATAGCTAATTATTACAAAACTGTAATCACTATTGCCTACTTCTAGTCTTTTCCTTACCCATTCTACATACAGGTCAAAATAATCTTTTGTTAAGACAAAACTTTTTTTTCACATTTGCAAAGCATTTATTTTGTGATCTCTCTCTCTCTTTTTTACTTAAAGCCTTTTATTTTCAAAATATATACATGGACAATTTTCAACATTTACCCTTATAATATCTTGTGTTCTAAATTTCCCCTCTTCTGGCAAGTAATCCAATAAATGTTAAACATGTGCAATTCTTCTATACATATTTCCACAAATATCATAAGGCAAAACTTTTTTTTTTAAAACAACCTTTTTTAAGCAAAATTCCTCTGCTCAAAAATTTTCTGTGACTCCCCCTCATCAAAGGAATCAAATACATATTACTTTAGAGTCTGGCATTGAAGGCCCTCCACAGTCTCCTGTCCAAATCAAGATGAATCAAGTAAAGTCAAAATGCATTTATTAAATATCTATCATGTGACAGATCCTGTACTTAGTACTTTCCAGTCTTATTCCATACTGCTCTCCTTCTGAAGCTCTACATTCCCACTCACTGTACTCCCAGATGTTCCTAAAGCCAGTGCTTTATCTCCTAATTCTATGTATTAGCACATGTCATGCCCCATGCCTGGAATCTGCTTCTTAGAATTTCAAGAACCAGCTCAGATACTCCTTCACCTAACCTTCTCTGTTAGCCTAGTTGATATTATTCCTCTTCATTCTTTCCTCTCTCTTGCTTTCTCTCCCCCCCGCTCCATTTTCTTTGTATCATAGTCATTTATGGACATGTTAAAACTACAATTTCCCCAATGAAGTATAAACCCCTGGAAGGCAGAAACTTCTATTTTTAATCTTCATATATTCAAACCTACTAGTTCAGTGCTTTGAACATCATAATAGGTGTTTAATAAGAAATGATTTTTTAAAATTGATTGGTGACATGCTTTAATATTGAACAGCAGAATCAGTGGCTGTTTCAAAAGTGTAGAAGTTATGTTAGTAGAGTATATGTGCAGTGGTATAAAATAGGAAATAGGGAGTATGACTTTGACTAGTACATTCAATGAGATTCAGTTAAATTCCATTCAGATCAACAAATATCTATTACCTCCTATTAAGAAGGCATAATTCTAGGTGCCAGGAGATACAGAGCCAAAAAGAAAATGGAAGCTACTGTCAATGAGTTTGACTTTTACTAGAATTTACAATTTTTTCTTAGAGAAACAATGTGAAGTTGATACCACCTGAAAATGTGGTCTCTTTAACATTTATACACATACACACATACATACATATGTGTGTATATTCCTTGTGCTCTTTTGCTGATATAAATATGATATTCATTGATTTATCTATTTTTAGGAAGAGAATTTGAAGGAGAAGAAGAATACCTGGAGATCCTTGGAATCACAAGGGAGCAATCAGGCAAATATGAGTGCAAAGCTGCCAATGAGGTTTCCTCAGCAGATGTCAAACAAGTCAAGGTCACTGTGAACTGTGAGTATGTCATGTATGAATTACAAATGCAATTAGCGCAGAGGTCTAAGGAAGTAATTTCCAAAGATTCCAGATAATAGTAGCCAAGGGCATTTCAGGTTAAACAAAAATTCCATTCTGGTCAGAGCTGGGTTACATTCCGATTTTTCAATAGTAAAATGTGGTCCTGAGATCTGAGAATACCTCTGCCAAAATAGAGCTACAACTAGGACTGAGTTATTGGAGCTTTATTCCTGGAGGCCAAAAATTAAAGGTGCATTATTTCAGCACTTAGATACAGCTGAGCTTAGCATCTACTTAGCAGTAACAACTAGTAAAAACAGGAATTTACAAAATGGCTCCTCAGTCTTAGATGACCTCTTTCCTCCCCCTTGTTCCCCAGACTCTCTAGAAGTGGGATATATATATGTCTATGAATATGAATGTATATACACATAAATAATTGAACTACATTACATATAGAATACAATAAATGTAATTTCTTATTAGCCTGCCATATTATTTTTATACTCAGACAGCATAGGGATGAGATAGTTATAAACATGGATAAAACAAACCCAGAAATTCAGATGTCCCCCAATTCTTACTATTTTCAGAGGCTATATTTCTCTCCAAAGAAGAATAACATATAAATAATTTTATTTTCACAATACAGTTTTTCAATCAGTTACCAAATACATAGGGATATAGATTTAAAATATGATAACTAAGTTAATACTGACTTCCTGAATGACTATGAGATTTTGATCAAGTCCCTTAACTTTCTTTGTTCAGATGCCACAAACTGTCATTCATATCAAAAGATTGAGGATTGTTCAATAATAATATTATTGATTATTTGAATATTGAATATTATTAATAATATGAATATTAATGATCATTTCATCAAAATCACTAGAAATTATGTTCACTAATATGCATTATTAGTAGGTAAATAAATAAAAGCACTTTGAGCCTCTAATAAAAAGTTTATCTGTTTAACAAAAATAAGAATAGAAAATGAAAATGAGTGAAAGATGAAGGGGAATGAAACTCTGTGATATGTCACCCAGCAAAGCATTTTTTAAATTCACTTATACTGTACAAAAAGAAACATCTTTCTACTGAGATATCTCTATTTCAAACTTTACCTAGTGACAGGATAATCTAGCTGCCCAGGCCTGCCCTTTTGTACAATCACTGAATTCCATTCTGAAGTGTATGAAAGTGGATTTCCACTCTAGTTCCATTACTTTCTGCTTTGTTATATTCACCATGCCATTACACTCATCTGGAGTTTGGGGGACAGTCTCTGAAGGAGGTTGTGAATCTTCCTCATGACAGATGCTTCAAAACAGAATTGTCATCTATCTGCCTTATATGTTCAAGGAACTGATATTCTAGGAAAGAAGGGCTTTATTTAATGGCACTTGAGGTATCTTAAAATGTCTATGTTTTTTTTTTTCCATAGCACTCTTGACTCTTATGATATGTCATTATTATTAATCTCCAATAAAGAAAAGAGAGAGAAAAGACAGGGAAAGGGAACAGGAAAAGGAAAGAGAGGGGTGGACAGACAGACATTTATAGTTTCAGAGACAAATTAAAATTTTCCATGCTATAAAATGCTTTGGGACTTTTTCAGATGAAAGGCATTTTCTCTGAATGTTTATATAAGTTTATAATTAGGTTAGTTCACTTCTTTTATGTGCATACATCCTCACCAATATCATC
The DNA here is from genome assembly GCF_016432865.1 of Antechinus flavipes. Classification (NCBI taxonomy): domain Eukaryota; kingdom Metazoa; phylum Chordata; class Mammalia; order Dasyuromorphia; family Dasyuridae; genus Antechinus; species Antechinus flavipes. The sequence goes on along the minus strand of NC_067400.1, from coordinate 309,400,042 downwards.
TACCACTTTCCTGACTTTTGGAGTTAAGATTTCATTTTATATTAATTGACCTTCATCTTAATTAGATTGCATGGAGCTCAATCATGGAGTACATGGAAAATATTTATGCTTCCATTGTGTGAAACTTCAAAGTGGCATGGATTGCAGATTGTTCCTAAGATCAAAGCTATCAGCCTAGGCCATATTATTAGTGCAATTAGCCTGACATTGCTCCTTCTTGACTATCCCCAAAGTGTAGCATAGAATGACCAAATGACAGCCAATTTTCAAGGAAGAGATTTTATGAAAATTGGAGACTTTTTTTTTGCTAGTGATAACTGAATCACAAAGTAGAAACAGAGCTACAAGCTTCTATGAAATTTCTTTTACCTATTTGTCCATAAATCTCTGAAGAGAGCCCCTGAGGATCTCTAGTATTTATTATCACAACTAAGAAATATTTCACAAGTATACTGTGCTATCTCAAAGTAACCTCTAAATTTGATTTCAATCCTGAACAAAATTTAGAAAGTACAATGAGACACTAATTCCCTTAAGAATCATCTTTCTTCCAATATATTCTCAGACTGAGTTTATGTGACACTATAGCAATTGGTTGAAAACTTTTTAAAAATCAATTCATCAATAAGTTGTTGCAACTATACTATTCATCTTGACTGATTTGAATGGTTGTAGAATACAGATAAAGATGCCAGGTTTGATTTTTAAGGAACTGAAGGATATTGTAGAATTACATTTTTATGCAGAAAGCAATGCATTGGGAGAAAGGCTTTAGTGTAAAAAGCAAGATGAAAAGGACCTAAAAAGATAGGGATGAACTCTAATCCATGTCTGGAATTGGGGTAAAATGGCATTACATAAATAACATAGAAAGGGAAGAAGTTGGGGCCACTGAAAACTTGAAGCTAAGAAACAGTTTTTAAGTCTTTTTTGAGAAAGAGCATTCTGTTGTAGAAGCAATTGCTTATTTTCCAAGGAATGATTAGATGGACCCATGAGTAATTTAATAAATAAGTGTCAGTGGAAGAGAAAAGTCATGATAGTTGGTGACACAAAATGACACCATATTTGTTTCTTAATAACAAAACTATCTTCTGTAGGGGATGATGATGATGATGATGAGATGATGATGATGATACCAGCTAGCATTTGCACAGGACTTTAATGTTTGCAAAAGATTTGACAGATATTATCTCATCCTCAAAACAGTCCTGGGCGGTGTGAAGTCCTATCCACTTCTTTGTTATGTTTTCCTTCAGATGTCTTAATTATCAATTCCCTGATATCCTTAAAACTGTGTCACCTCTAGCAAAGACCTCATCTGTATATATTTGATCAGAACTATCTTTTTTTTAACTATCTTTTTTTTTTCTTCAGTAACATTATTACTTCTGTTAACATAATCAGGACTATGATGGATGTTAAGAGTCCAAATATAATGGTTCCACAGTCTTTGATGGTGAAAAAAGACTTTTTAATAAAAATTTCTGTAGATCTCCATCTTCCATCTGTTTACTGCCCTCTTTTTAGTTCAATTCCTCAATTCCCACCAGATGACTTTCTTTGATTAAGTCTCTTGCTAAGCTTTCTTTGAATTGTTTTTCCTTACATTGCTTCTTGTTGGTTTATGAGGCAATTCTACTTAAAATCCTCTACCATTCTCCTTTGTGGGATTTTACAAATCGTTGGCTGCTGGCTGTTTCCAAATGGCAAATAGATGAAGTGTTTATTGTGGCCATTTTTAGGCTATTTTGGTATCCCTATTATGGGAGTTGATTTAAATTGCTTAAATTTCTAGATATAATTGTTACAATCAGTATCAACGATCTTTATTCAAGCCAGTGCTCATTTTTCAGTGTCAATAATTTTGCCTAATCAGTCAGGTTTGGCTTCTTTTAATTGCTTTTAATGCAATGTCTTCATTTTCATTTTAATCTTTCTTCTAGCTTTGTATTAATTTTAATATTTCTCTAATAAGTCCATTATCTGACTATACACATATAGCTAATTCAAAAATGACTACCATATCAGTAATCACTTGTTTTGCTTCTGTTAAAATGTAATAAATTTCAATTTTTAGGTAATGTTATTTAATACCTGCCATTCCCAGAACCTTCTCCTTTTTCATGAAGAAAATATTCAGATATATAGACATTAAATTTCCTTGTACTCCATAAGTATTTTGACCCTCTAATTCTATATTCCTAAACTATGTTTTCCAATATATTTTTCAGTGCCATCCATGCCCAAATTTGCATTCAAGTCACCAAGAATCAAAGTTGATTCTGCTTTAGTCCAAAGGGTCTAATTGAGTGTGCATCATATAGTACTGTATACATATTGCAGTTATTTTCACGGTGGTCTTTTTTGGGTAGAGGGGCAAATATTTATCATAAGATAACTAAATGTTAACAGAATGTTTTTTGTAGGCATGGTGAACAGCAATTCCAACAATTCCTTTTTCTGGCCCTCAGAGAATCTGAGCTTAATCAAAAAGCTGCAACTTCTTTCTGTCTTCTGGTGATGATTATAGATAGAATGCAATTTCAAGATTGACAATCATTAGTGCTTCAAGTAGTGTGGCCATTCATTGATCATTGAAATTGGTTGTCACATTTAGAATACTGATAACTGAGTTAATGTTGGAAAAACAGCCTAACAACCATTTGATTCTTAAATCCCTTTGACTAAATTTTTTACCACACTATCATCATCAGTAAAAAAGCAAAATAGAGACCATAAAGGATTCAAAGCCATTTCCTATTTTTCTTTGTTTCATGTAGTGCCATGGTCAAAAGATTCATCACAAAATTACTAGTTTAATGACAATGAGCCTTTTGTGTTTAGCCAGGTGGATCCATTGGCAGGATAATATTGAACAGTCGTATACTTATTAAACTTCTTGAAATAATATAGATCCTTTTTTGGGAAGAACCAACAGTGGTTGGTGAAGGGAGGAGGAGAAAAAAAAGAGAAGATAAAGAGGTTTTTTTTCTCTTTATTGTAAAAGCAATTTCTTCCTCTGAAAAATGATACACTTCACTAGTGTTCTTCTAGTGCAAAAGGCAGACTAGAACACAATCAAGAGACAGCATTTTAAGATCTTCAGAGAAAAGGCACAGTAAGATTCCTAGGTACTGCATTATTATTACTATGATTATGCTACATGAAACTTTATGGCGTGTTTTATGTTCATCTAAATAGCTTATACTTAGTAGGAGATTGCATTCAGACAAATAGCTACACACTCAGCTTTCCATCAATCAATATACTTCTATGAACCAAGTAAAGTGAATTATCCATTACAAACTTGACATGTCACTTACAGGGAGACTTCATTCCATTCAGACAGGAAGATGAGCCTTCATTTTTTTCTTCTATGGACTTAATTTGAAAGAGTCATTTAAGTACTCTGTCCTCATATATGATTAGTTTTGTAATGGGGAAGTTAAACTAGATTTTCTCTGTCTTCTGAACCTTTGATAGTAGCATCCTATCCATTCTAATTGAAGAATTCATCTTATTGGTCATAAGAAATAGAAATAACTCATTAAAATTTCAGGTACCAGATGGAGCTTAAAGTGCATGAGAAGTGGAAATGTCCTCTGATAATAGTGAACTATTCCAAAAGTCACAAAAAAGAATAACAATGAACCTCAAACCATTACTTTATGAGAATTTCACATTATAACTACATTTTAAGAAAGAAATTTTATTTTAACTGTACTACAAAATGTATGCTTCCTTATTTAATTACCTTTCCTAGCTTTATCTCCTCAGAATGCATTATAAGAACATTATAAACTGAAAGACAGCTTGAAATACTAAATAGAGGACTAGTTTCAAATCCTGCTTCTGATACATACTGGCTTTGGAGCCTTGGACAAACTATAAGCACCCAAGCTTCCTAAGAATTGGCCATTGGAAAAGAAAATTTATATGTATTAGTTGCAAAGTTTTCCTCACCAGGAATTTCCTTTGCCAATGAAAACACAAATCTAGACTTTTAAGAAGGATTAAAAGTAATGACTTTGTTATAACAGCATGTTATTTAAAAAACATTTAAAATTATTTGGCTTCATTCACCAATAGTGTTACTTGTATACTAATATGATTGGGAAAAAGAAAAAAAAATAGTGTACTTTTATACACGAAAACACAGGAGAAGATAGTAAGGACCATAATTACCAGGGCTGTGAGAAGGGAATTAGCCTTCATGTCTGTTTCTATATCTATGTATCTATGTGTGCATATATGTATGCATGTATATTGCATACATTTGTCTATATTATCTGACATATCTATATTTAAATGAAGATACAGATATATATATATATGTATGTGTGTCTTTATGTATATTTGTAGTCACCTTTCTACACAGCTGAACTCTGAGTTCCTTAGTCCCATAATAAGAGGATGCAAAAAACCAAAATGTATCATGGTTATGCTGACAGGAAGAACAGAAATGCCCAGTATTCTATAGAGAAGATGATAGTGGCAAGTTGAAAATACTTGAGACTTGCACAGTGCCGTTACTATTTCCCCATGCTACCAGCTCCCTCCCCACTCCCATTCCCTCAGATCATTGATGCATAGACATAGAACAAATATTTGTCCTTTACATTCATTTTATAAATTGGGAGATTTTGCAAGAAGAAGAAATCTCATGGCAATTCATTTTCAGGACTGGAGAGGCAACTAGTATTTCCAGCCAAATATTAAAGAACCAAAGTGTAAATTCATTAAGCATTGGCAAGCAAAGTGCCAAAATTACTGAAAGTAGTGAAAAACACCAATGAGATACCAACGGGAGACACAGTGATAAGAACATTGCTCAGACAAGGAATTTAGGGGCAACATTGGCCTTATTTCCTAGCCAACAACTCCAAAAATCTGTAAAATGAAATCAGCCAAAAGGATACTAGGGTGGGCTGATTCCTCCATGAGGAAACATAAAATAACTCTGTATCAAAGGTAGAGAGAGAAATAGTAAATGAAGAATAGTAAAAGCATAGGAATTCTTTGGGGAAATTTCTAACTCAGAGCCAACATGCAAATCTATCTCAAAGTGATCATTTTTGACTGTTATTAAAGATAGACACATAAGCATTATTGAAAAGAGGAATAAATCATATTATAAATCAATATGTGTAGGAGGCAAAGAGGGAGAGAGAGAAAGGGAAAGAGAGATAGAGAGGTTAATGATAAGGCAACTTTAGTAACTTGCTTAATAGGTACTGAAAATTAAGTTTCTTCTAACTTGCCCACCAGAGAGATAAAAGCCAAAAGGGTATTGAATAGAGGGGAAAAAATAAATAGGGAAAAAGTCCTGGGTACCTTGCTCTAATGATTGCTTTATTTGTGCTGTCCTAGTTCCCTTTTGCTAAAGATTCTTAAAGCCTGATCTCTATGTTTATGTAGCATTTTATAAAGTGTTTTCTCTCACAAAAAAACTTTTTAATCTATATACTGAAAATATTAACCCCACTTTGGTAATGGGAAAATTAGGGTAGAGAGAGATTATCTAATATGACCGGGGTCAACTTTTTTACAGTTGGTAGATGTCCAAGAAGGAAAAAAAAAAAGATCTCGTGATTGATCAGGTTCCACAATCTTGCCACCAACCAGTGCCATTTCTTGGTTTTATCTGAGGTTTCTTAAAAAAAAAAAAAAAAAAAAAAAGACATTCACTAAAAGATTTCTTTTTTAAAGCAACTTGTAAGTTTTCAACTAAGGAAGTCTAATTATGTTAATAATGAAAAGCTACATGCTCAGGTCTAAAGGTATGAAGGCTTGGTGTCCTATTTTCTGAGACTTTACTGTTTTGGAGGGAACTGAATAAATGAGTGAACCATTACTGTGATCCAAGGGAAGAGAGCTGAATTTAGAATCAGAGGAGCTGTTTTCGAATACCAATTCCTGGTTATCTCTGTGAATTTAAATGGGTATATCATCTGGCCTTTCTAAGTGTTTATTTCTTCATCTACAAAATAAGAAGTTTGGACTAGATACTCCTAGGTTCAAATACATGATCCTTTGTTTCAAATAGCTGGAAGATAATGAGGACTAAATCCATAAATAGAGTAGAAATTATTCAGCACATGTTCAGAATAATTCACTTAGGTAGTGTTTTTATGGCGTGGTCCTTTTATGGAGGAGGATCTACTTTAAAAGAGAATCCAATTTATAAGTTACAAATGGTTGGCTTATCCCTTCACATTTTTAAGGCATTTTTAAAAATATTGGGCTTATATGTTTATAGATGGTCAGAAGAGACCTGACCAAAAGTACTTGCAACCTAGACTTTTTGTTAATAAATTAATGATATCTATATTAAGATAAACCTGAAAAGACAAAAACTAAATCAGAAGTTATAAAGTGATTTAGTGATTTTACCTTTTAAGAGCAATTTCTCCAGAGTTGAAATCATAGAACTGGAATCTAAAACCAGGAAATTTTTGTGTAGAAATTGTTCCTTTATACCTAAAACTTCAGGGACTTTGCTATATAGAAGTGATTCAGTTATCCCCCAACCTAAAGGGATAAAAGTTTAATCTCAATAAAATACCCAGCTTCTTCAATTTCTTCAAACAGGATTTTGTTTTGTCAAGCACAGACAAATCAGATGGGTCTCTGAAAAATTGGGCATTTTCCAGTGTGGAGAGATTGGGCAAAACTTATCTGTCCTTTAGAAACTGATGTGTTTACAAGAAAATGGACCCATCAGTGACAAGAAGGTGTAGGTTATTACAGTATTCAGGGTGAGAGAAAAGATGTTTTTAGCAAAGAAATTCCATACTGAAAAAAGAATGAGCAATGAACGTAAATGAAAAGGAAGAGGTCAAAGAGAATTGAAAATAAATTAATTAAAAAAAAACATCACAAAATGAATATAATATTCCTATAAAAGAGAGGCAGAGACAGAAACAGAATATATCTGACAAAGACATATACTGACAATGACCATAAAATGTTGAGAAAGTACCTGTGTGAGTTCCCTAAACCAATGAAATCATAGGTTATCCATATCCCTTTAGCTAGCTAGCTATGCCATTGTTGTGGTTGGAGTTGGAGGTAGCTAGATCCAGTAGACAGAGTACCCAGAGCTGAAGTCAGTAAAACTCATCTTCCTGGGTTCAAATCTGACCTCAGACACTTCTAGCTGAGTAATCTTAGACAAGTCACTTAATCCTGTTTTCCTCAGTTTCCTCATTTGTAAAATGAACTTGAGAAAGAAATTGCTAATCACTCCAGTATCTTTGCCAAGAAAACCCCAATGGAATCACAGAGTTGGACATGATTAAAAATGACTGAACAATAACATATATGTGTCACATTTACATGTATAAATATATAGATAGATAGATAGATAGATCAGTATGTAATTGCAGTATATAATATGCTACATATATATGTTTATTTAGCAACAGGTTGTATAAAAAAAATAGGGGAAAGGTACATTTGTTATTCTGCTATCCATGTCTATGTAAATATTGATTTTTCTTTGAAGATCTGCAATATAAATAGCCTTATTTTTGTTTGTTTTGCTTTGTTTTCATGCTGTAGATCCTCCTACTATCACGGAGTCCAAGAACAATGAAGCTACCACAGGGCGACAAGCTTCTCTCAAATGTGAGGCCTCCGCAGTGCCTGCACCCGACTTTGAGTGGTACAGAGATGACACCAGGTATTTATCGCCCACTATGATTTCTCCATGGCTAGGACACATGTTTCAAGAGGCAAACAGAAGTTTTTATTCAAAAAAATCAAAAAATCAAATTATATCTGTATTTGAATACAATTTTAAAAGAATCTTGAGACTTGGTCTCAGGCCCTATTTAAATAAGCAAGCAACCAACAAAAACTGAGAACATGGTTGGGTGGTTGAATAGGCTATATATTCCCTCCACATTCTCCCCTTTCCCTATCATAGAGAACAAGCTAAATTGGAACTAGTCTCCATTGGCAGTAGCCATCTACTCTATTAATTAAAATTAGATAAAAAATGTAATGGAGATGATTCAGAGAGTAGTGAACTGAAACCATTCTCTTTCCCAGTTTTCCCAAACCCCCACAAATGTGAATCAGAATGAGATTCTTTATATTATACGTTTCATTGATTTACTTACATTATCTCTTGCACTCTCAGGATAAACAGTGCTAACGGCCTTGAGATTAAGAGCATTGAAGGCCAGTCCCTCCTGTTGGTCACCAACGTCACTGAGGAACACTATGGTAACTACACCTGTGTGGCTGCCAACAAGCTGGGCGTCACAAATGCCAGCCTAATCCTTTACAGTAAGTATATCACAGATGAGGAGACCCAGTTCAGTGGAATTAATTACATTACAAATTTCTCTGCTCAGCAAAGTGGAACACCATTATCTCACAGATCAAAATGTTAGGCAAAACAAGAAATAAGTGAATGAGAGGGGACAATTTCACATGTAGCATTCATAATTCCTCCATAAGGAAATATTTGTACATGAATATGATAGCATCTCTCTTTCTCTGTGATTGTTTAGTTTTAGGATTTCGGCTTGTGTATTGTTATTGTTTTTAATTCAGATTGTTTGAAGCAGCAGGGATAGAACACATTTCTCTTTGAACAGGTTGATGGTAGATTTAAAAATATATACAAGACATAAGAGGGTAGAGGATCATGGCAGTTGGAAAAATGACAGTTGGTGAAAATGATTGAGAGAGAAACATTCAGTGAGAATTGGATAAGGTGACTGAGAAAAAGAAGATGTAGAATAATCAAAAAGTGTTTTCAGCATTGCGTGGCAAAAGAAAAAAGGTTAAAGAATTAAACACTGAGATATCACAAAGAGAAAAATCTAAAATGAAGGGAAAGTAGGAACGTGTTTATTAATAGCTGTGGGAAATTATGTTCTATGGATCCCTTCTGAAGCTATAGTTGAAATGATAAGGAAAGGACACAATGATCCTTTTCTGAAGAAGAATCAGAAATAGAAGTACTGTGAATCGGTGATTTCAGAATTATTGATGCTGGCAAGGATGTCCTGGATCAGTGTCTCTTTAATTAGCAGGATATTACACCTTAGATATGTGAATCCCTCAGTAAGTGGAATGTGTGGAAAAGAAGTGCTAAGGGGGAATGCAAAGACACCTCTAGAGGAATCTATAGCACCAACAGAAATAAAAGGGGGTAGAATCAAGAAATGGTTGATAAAACTTAGAATAGGGTCAAGGATAATATAAATATACTTCAAATAAATAAAATGATCCTTGATTTACCCAATGTGAATATTTTTTCCACATACAAAAGTTGTAAAACTATCATAATTTAGGAGATTAATTAATTGAGAGATAAATAATCCCTGTAGTTTGGTTCAGCAAAAAGAACTCCTCATTTCTGGCCAAACTGTCTGGTAATGGGGTCCTCCTTATGTAAATCTACTGCTTTTCAGGAGATAGGCTTCCCTTATTTTTGGTGGGACATGCTAGAATATTTATTCCAAAGGCATAGTCCTTGAAAATCTAGGGTCATTTTCATCCCTTCAAGACATATCAGAGGAAGATGTTTCCATTTGGCAATTAAAAAAAGGAGGGAAAAAGGAGCAAAGATGATAATACTCCAAGCCAAAGGATCAATAGAACAAATGGAAAGCAATCAATTATCTTATCTTTATGTTGTTTAAATTACCAAGGGATATCTGCACAGATGCAGTCCAGAAACACTGTGTCTATGGGTTTGTCAGTGAACATGTGCAAAGTTATAAAATGAACTAGCTATTGATCATTGCTTTCCCTTAAGCCAGAATTGAGTGACTCCTTATAAAAGAAATTTTCAAAAATTTTTCAAATAATGAGCAGTTTCAAACCATTCAAGATCTAAATTCAGATATGTGTCTCTGTGTGTGTGTGTGTGTGTGTGTGTGTGTAAGTGTGTTAACCACACTAAATTTGGCCTTCCCTTTGTCATTCATAACTCTCATTGACTTCAGTCAGTGACAGTTTAATGTGACATGGGTACACAAATGCTTTGTCAAAATGAAGTTTAAAATTCATGCTCTTCTTTACTTGTCTCCCAAGACTGAATATCAGTGTTTCCTGCTATAGCTGCAGACATCAATAACCTCTAAGACACCAAAAGGTTATTTAAGAAATGTACATCCCTACTCCATTCCTGACATTGTGAGTCCTTAAGTACTAGCAAAAGCAACATAAGCTATTGAACTTGAGGAGTGGGGGAGGAGGATTCATCTGAATAAGAATGAATGCTGAAACCTGGAGGTTGAGGGAGAAAGTCATGATTGGGAGGACTCTGGAAATTGATTGATGAAAGGAACTGGGTAATGATCAAATTATATCAATGGGTTCTTTCACTTATATTCCATCTTGAAAAGAAAATATTTAACAGTTATGTGTTTATGAGAAAGGGACAAAAATGAAGTAGGAAATATGAGAGACTAAAAAGAATAGGTAGTAGATGAGCTGAACCAAAGAGAATAGAGAACTACTAGTGTGATGAAGAGAATGCAATTCCACATACAATAATTTTTGTAGCAAAAGATTTTTTAATCTCATTCTTAAATTTTTCAGAGACTTATCAAAGAAACTAAAGTGGAAACAGGAAGGCATAATACTTTAGGGTCTTAGAATTTTCCTCCATTGTAGAAACCCTCAGTTTAAACAAAACTTTGCCAGAACTCTAGTACAAAATACTCACAAATTATTGTTTTTAATGCCTATAAAATAAACATGAGGACCATTAAAATGCAATCTTAAGATATTTCAGGTCTTTTCAATATAGCTTGATAGACATTACTCAGAGGTATTGATTAGAAAAGCTACAGGTGGAAAATTGGGGATGTATTTTAAATAAACTCATTATCCTTGGAGATTTGGGGGATTCTAAATGACACTTTCAGTACTAAATATTATCTAATAAATGCTTTCTGAATGATTGATCCAAGTTAAACTTTAATAAAATATATCCACCCTCAAAATTAAACAAAGTGGCAAGGATGGATACAGTGTGGGATTTGAAGTCAGCTAGAATTGAATTCAAATTCTGCCATAGACCTCTACTACTAATTTTGTGACCCTGAAAAAAATCACTTAATCTTGGGTCACTTAACCTTGCTCAGCTTGTTTATTCATCTTTAAGATGGAGATAATGATAACACATAATTCATAGTGTTATAGATATCAAATGAGATAACATATGTAAAAATATTTCATAAACTTTAAAGTATTTTGCAAAAGCTAGCTATATAATAAATATTTATTATTATTATTCAGCTGCTGGTACATTTGATCTACTCAGTTTCCAAACTTATATTTAGCATGCTATTTGGAATTGATTACTTACCTCATCAGAAAGTTATGAAGCTTTATAGTCATTGGGGAGTTAGATAGTCATACTTGTGGAAAAGAGTTATTAAAAATCTAAATAATAAAATTCTCCTGTTCTCTATATCAGAGGCAGGGAAGAAAAAAGGGGGATTGAATTAAAAAAAAAAAAAAAGTCCTCTCCTGCTCCTAAAACAGGAATATCCTGTGGATTTCCTTCCTTGTTCAATTTTGAAGGCTATATCATTTCTTCCTGCAGAGGAATGGTAAAAAATTACCTCTTAATGTTAGCATCTGTACACCTGTATCAAAATATGCAGTGTTCACTTCATATGTTCACATGCATATAGAGAAGATTTAATTAATAAAGGAAGAAAGCATATTCTTGGAGTAGTCTTAGATGCACTTTTTCCTTATCGTAATGCCTGATTTGCATCAGGCCAGGCAGCTAGACAGTGCCCAGGAACCACATTTTCTCTGGTGAGCATTAGCTGACTGTGAGCACTGTGTGGGCAGTGGGGTACTCTGCTGACTAAGCCAATCTGGAGGAGAGGAGGCAGCTGGCAAAGCCTCTGCCAGACCCAGGCAGCAGCAGGTATAAGCTCCTGCTCAAATCCCTGGAAGAGTTTATGATTGTTCATCATTTTAAGGAGTCAGTAGATTTTTTTTAACAGTGTCCATCGTGACTTTGAATATAGTGTCAAATCAGGGTCATTTGTTCTTCTTATACCCTTGTTTTCCACTTCTCATTCAGACATGGAGAAAAAAGTAGGAAACAGGGTTTCAGAAATGGAAAAATTTTTATTTAAAAATATTTGTGTGAAACATTTTTTTCCTTACTAAGTCAACAGTCTCTCTCTCTCTCTCTCTCTCTCTCTCTCTCTCTCTCTCTCTCTCTCTCTCTCTCTCTCTCTCTCTCTCATAACTTTTCTTGCTTTCCTCATAATTCTTCTACCCCATATAGTCAGAAATATCCACAATCTGAAACATGTTCTTCAACTTCAGGAAAAATTGTTTTCTTTCTTCCCTCTCCTTTTTTTTCCTTCTTCTTTCTTTTACTTTCTTCCCCTCTTCCTTTTTTCTGCCTTTTCTTCCATCCATTATTTCTTCCTTCTTTTCTCCCTTTTCCCATTTTTGTTTTGTATATTATACTTCATCATAGTTTGGAAGGTTTTTCCTTTGCTTTGTTTTGTTTGGAAAGCCAACCTGATGTAGGGATATAGAGGGAAGCCTCATATCAAGAAAGACCTGTCTTAAAGAACCAGCCTTTAATCTTTTTTTTTTTAATCAGTACTTTTTCAAGGTCATTATATTATTTCTCAAAAGAATTGCTAGTGTCAAAGGATTAAATATTGTGCCTCTCTCCCCACCAAGAGCTTATGAACATTAAGGAGGCACAAAAGGAATCATCTGTCCTAATAAACTCATTATTGCTTTGCTTAATATTTCCATATTTAAAAATTAGCACTAGTTGAAATACCAGTAAGCTGATACTTTTTAGTATCCCATTATATGATACCTTAAACTTTAGCCAATATCCAAATGGCATTTACAAGATAATATAGATAGGAGCCAAAACAGATCATGCAATTTTGAGCTATTTTAATAGAAGTACAGTATCAGGAAAGAAGGAAATAATAGTCTCTTTGTATCCTAACCTTATCAGACCACACCTAGTAGACAGTGAGTAGTTCTAGGTGCTATATTTGCCTCTGATAAGGCAGAATATATGCAGAGATGGATGACCAGTTAAGGATAAGGAAACGGAAACTAGATCCTTTCCCAAAAGTAGACCTATTGAAGAAAATAGGAATATTTAATCAAATAACCAAACAATAAATACTTATTAAGGATATACTATGTGCCAACCACTACACTGAATGCTAAAAAAGCTAATATAAAAATACAGGCAGTGCCTGATCTCAAAAAACTTACATGCTACTCAGGAAATGCAATAGATACACTGATAAATAAAATCAATGTGTATACCCTACACTGGTCCCTATTAGGTGGATGCATGGGACAAACAAATTTTTGGAACTGAGAGGCTCCTCTAAAGAGAGTGTACTTGAACTGAGCCTTAAAGGAAGCTTGAGGTTCCAAGAGATAGACATGGATGTAGAATTTGTGCAAAGACATGGAAGGGGGAGATGTAGTTTCATGTAAAGGGAGCAAGTAACCCAGTTTGTCTGAAAGGTAGAATGGGAGCAGGGAGAATAATCTATAATTAGCCTAGAAAGATAGGTTCAAGGGAGATTATAAGGAATTTTTATTTAAGAGCTGATGGAGCTTTAAAAAGGGAGGGGGGCACAATCTGAACTGTTTTTTAGGAATATTAATTTGAGAGATAGGTGGAGAATGGATCGGAGAGAAGAAACATTAAATAAAAGGAAATCAGTTAAGAGGTGATTTCAACAGTCTGGACAAAAGGTGATAATTGTGGTACAGAAAGAGATGTATATGGGAGATAGTGAGGAGACAGACTGAAAAAGAGATGCTTTAGGAGAAATATGATATCTATAAACAGAAATTTAAAGGGCTGCCATATAGGGAAGAGAATAGATTTAATTCTGTTTGATTCTGAAAGGTCAATGGGTAGAATTGAGAAAGGCAGATTTCATTTCAGCATAAGAAAACATTTCCTAACATTAGAACTGTAAAAACAAAACAAGATAAAAGTGGCTTTATCTCTTTAGAGGAGCCTCTCAGTTCCAAAAATTTGTTTGCCCCATTCATCCATCTAATAGGGACCAATATGTGGTACACACACTGATTTTATTTATCAGTGTACATGTTATATTCCCTGAGTAGCATGTAAGATTTTTGAGATCAGGGAATGTCTGTATTTTTATATTAGCTTTTGCAGCACTCAGTACAATGGTTGGCATATAGTATATCCTTCCACTCTCTATTGTAGAGATTGGATGACTGCTTGTCAGGTATATTATAGAAACAGTTTAAGTTAAATGATTGCTGATGTTCTTCCCAACTCTGGATTTTGAATTTGCTGTTAAAATTGAAATCAGGTTTCTGATTACTTGATTTCTTGGTCTGTTGTTGAGTTGTACTGCCCCACTATAGTATCAGCCACCTCCAAAACCCAGAGTAATGTGATTAATACCCAGAGAAAAACTGGGACTGAAAGATTCTGTGACTTCCATGCAAAAGGTGCTTACTACCTCCTGTTTCATTTGACATTCTTAGATTTGTCCAGAAAATCAGAGGTATAATAATGACTACAGGTATAATGGGATAGGGTGAGAAAATAATAATAGCAATGGAGAGATAATGGAAGAGTGAAGCTAAAAAGCTGGGATGGAGAAGAGACTAGGGAGTGATCAGGCACTAGGATAGCATTAGGAGAATAAAATAACTAATAAGGTGTAATGGGAGGGATGATGATTACAGGGTGGAGTTAAAGTGATGATAATAAGGTGAGAAGAAATTGAAAGGGTGATGAATAGAAGGTGGGAGGAATGACTTAGCAATGTTATAAATGGCCATATGAAAATGAGGGCACAAACCATTTACCCAACTGTGAACAGTGTGAGAAGAAAATATTAAGTTGATACATTTAAACAGTCTGAATAATAATAGTAATAATGAAAATAAAATAAGGTAGATGGAGTAGAACATAGGATAGTGCTCTACCACTGCTGTATAAATGCTTTAAGAAGTCTAGATATTTATTTTCTAGGCTGGAGATATGCCAAATTACTAGTAGAAGTTTGAATTATCTACTTGATTCTTAGATGAGTAAATTCCAATTGTTCATTGAGCTATTATTGACAATATAGAATTGTAATATGCTTAGGAAACTCATCATTTCAGACTAATACTTTCAGCTGCTCCAAACAAAGTTTAGTACTCTCTCTGGTGTTCCAAATTTTAAGTGGCCAAAATGTTATTAGAAGTTGTATCCTTAGAAAGTCCAACTTACTTTCTTTAAGTTTAGAATAGAAGATGATAGGATAGAAAATATGCATGCATATATGTGCACATGCCCAGATATAAAGAAATACATTTATATTAATCTCTCTATAGAGAGGAAGGGAATGAGGAAAGAGAGAGAGTGTGTGTATCATAACCATAAGAGAGTGATAGTGGATAAAACAGAGAGCCTGCTTTGGTAGAGGAAATTTCATAATCTGAGAGTTCCCTTGATCAGTGAAATCACAGGCCTAGTCTAGATATATATAGATATTTGTGAGGTGTCCCCAGCACTCTATTTAGAGAGAGAGAGGGGGGTCCCTTGGATGCATTTAGCTAAAGGGAATAAAAATAATGGAAGATAGAGGCTTGATTCAATGAGTCAGTTTGCAGAGAGAACTTATCAGAAGGTGACACAATTCAATTTGGATTTTAAGGTCAGATGAATAACCTGTGAAAGGCAAGATAGAAAATGGAACAAAAGAGTGGTTTTAAAGAGTGCCACATTTTTCCTTTGCATCTTCGGTGCAAAGAGTAATGCCTTGTATACAGTAGATAAATGATAAAAACTTCTGGAATTGAATTGAAATAAAGCCTTTATTTCAAATTTTGAAAGTCATATTCATTGCATACAAACTTTGTATTTAACCATAAAATGAAGCACCTTTCTTTGACTTGACAAAAATCAATACATGCACATCCATATGCTGTTTATTATAAAT
Organism: Antechinus flavipes; assembly: GCF_016432865.1. Taxonomy (NCBI): domain Eukaryota; kingdom Metazoa; phylum Chordata; class Mammalia; order Dasyuromorphia; family Dasyuridae; genus Antechinus; species Antechinus flavipes. The sequence goes on along the minus strand of NC_067400.1, from coordinate 309,384,068 downwards.
ATGTGTAACACACACATAAATATTTCTTTTTCCTCCTATCTTTAATATGAAAGAGACTATGGGAAAGAAAATGTTAGTATTTAAACGTGATAGCCTTATGTCTATCTAAACATTGTCAAAAGAATTATGGAATATAATAGTTATGACAGCCAGGTTGGTGAAAATGAACAAGCAAAAACACATTAGTTAAGAAGCTTGATAATGTAAAGTATGTTAAAAGTATTTTGTGTGGTGGATTTGGTGAAAAGAATTAGGGTGGAATGATAGAGAAGGGTGAATTAAAATTGGTATGAGCATTTAAGAGGAGAAACTGTGGCCAATGAAGCTTGATTGTCCAATGGTAAGACTAGATTTCAGAAATCACTACACTAGGAAATGGGGTTATTGCATCATGTGATCCATCAGGAGTACTTGAACAGTGCTGGTCTGAACCCCAAATGTCCTTTGATGAGAAATACTACTTTTTAAATGGTATCTTCAACTGGATAATAGTTTTCTTAACAAAAGGTAGGCACCATTTAGTATTGCTACTTAACAGTTATTTTGTTTTTTCTTTCCTATTTTATAGCTAATATTTGATTTTCATTGGACAGCTTTTCTTGAGGTATTCTATTATCAACAGAAGACATACAACATAAGCTGTCAGTGGAATTACATCTACCTTTTCTAAAATCCAGTTAGAATGGAAAGTTATAATTTTATATTTGCTTTATAGATAGAAATGAGAAATTCACTTGTATATATTTTTCTCCATGACACTTACTGTTTTTCCCCTTCAGAGCGAGTTTTACCCACAATCCCCAACCCTAATCAAGGTCAGTATGGTTTCTATCACACTATGCTATTGCAGGGTCATTCTCCATCATCTTCATGTTTAAACCTAGGGAGGGGAAAACAATTCACAAAATTCACATTCAATAAGAATCATTCTTCTTGCTTACACCTTCAGATAGAACACCAATATAGCATACCTTCAAATGTGATAGGCATGATATAGTTCAGTGACCCTGTTTAAAGTACTTTTACACTTTATAGCTGCTGTCTGGTCTGCTAGTATTTGATCAGGAGTCAGGGTGACAGTCCCAAATACCCAGAAATAGAGCTGTTCAAAGACTTTTTACTTCTTAGCAGCAACAGCAGCAGCTAACTACCCTAATCTCCCTTTTTAATGTGAAAATCAACTTAGTTCTGTATCCCCAAGAAACAAGAACAGATAGATTAACTACCCTTGCATGTGGATTCTTAGCCAATCTAAACCAAAAGGTCTTGATAAAATGAGTGGAAAATCTTTTCACATATTACCCAATTTACCATATTATCTGAATTAGATAATTCTAGGACATAGGCTCTTATGCGATCTTCTTGAAAGTAATGGCAAAGAAGCCAAGGTGAACATTTTGTGTTCATTTTAATAAATCTCTGCATGGATAATCAAGTTAAATTATGCCATCTGTATCACATTTAGATGCAAGCTACAGCCACAGCCCTATAACTTAAGGCTATTTAAAAGCAAATTGGCAAATAAAATTTAAGCAAGTAAAAAAAAAAGAGAAAGAAAAGTCCAAAATGACACCAACCTACCATTAAAATTAAATCCCAGAAAGTGATTTGCAAATATCCCTCAAAGAGCTGAAAAAAGTAGGAAAGTAGGCCATGAGGGGCAGAGTGTGAAAAAATAAATCCAATTAAACGTGATTATTGTATGCACCATAAGTGAAATATATTCAGACAACGAATTAAAGGTACAGTACTACTGCTGCTTAAGCTAGAAAAGAATCATGTTTTATTAAGTCTCACCAAAACTGAATACCTGTACCCATTTTTGCCCTAGTTTTTAAAATTACCAATAATTTACTATATATATATGTATGTATACATATATATATATAAATTCATTGCAAACATATTTTATGTGCATTTTTAAATTAGTCAGGGATTTCTTATATAGACTTCAGATGATCACTTGCTAACTCAACAGAATAGCATCAATCAGCCTTTAAACAGTATCTACAGCATGCATTCATATAAATTTGGGGTGGGGAAGGGAAAGGAAGGAAGTCCTGCTGTAGCAGAAATTTTCCTAGGAATATATACAAAGCCTGTCTTGCCACACACACACACACACACACACACACACACACACACACCAAACACATTATTCCCATTATTAAGAAAATTGTAAGGAAAAATACCTCCACTGGGACTGATGGTAATCTTCACATGTCTTAGCAGACAATTTTGTGAGTCTCTGTAGCCAAAAACAAAAACAACCAAATAAATAAACAACTTAGGCTGGTCCCCAAATATTAAGCACAAAGTTATTATAGACTTTTACTCAAAGCCTTTCCAAATTGGAGTAGGACCTTCTAGACTTCTAATTCTTTGAGGGGCCAGGTTTACCTCCATATCACAATGAATCATCAGAAAAAAATATTAGTTGAGAACACAATAAACATTAAAAAAATGCTTTTTTTTTTTTTAAAAAGAGAGAGACGTATTTCCTTTATCAATTTTAGTATTCGTGAAAAAATGTTTGGGATTCTTGAAAGACTATATTTATTATAAGTCTTTTTGTCTTGGGGTTATTGGAGAACAAGTTAACATCTTGCAAACATCTTCAGGTGCAGCATGTGCACAGAAACATTTTATCTTGGAGAATAACATTTTCAAAGAGGCAGTTTTATTCAATTTATTCACCTCTGTTCAAAGGTGAGCATTGCCCAATTTCCCTAGAATTCCATGCAAACTCTGTGGATACTATTTCCCAGCCACTTTTGCCAATTCAAATTATTTCATTGAATCATGTCTTATTATAACAAAAAACATTCAGAAAAATATTTACACACAAGTCATTCAGAAAGAGAGATCGATTAAATGAAATTGACTACAGTGGGGAAAGAGCCCATAGAAAAGTGAGATCTTTTTCAATCCTCCTCCTCCTCCCCAGTGTTGATTGGAGAATGACCCTAGTTTGATCTTACACTATAGATAGATTGTAGTTAGTTTTCTCTTAGTTCAAATAGCTTGTAGCATTATAGTTTAACCTAGTACTAATGCTTTGGGTTGCTGGTGGTGGAAACTGAAAAGCTATTCAATGAGATTTGAGGTAACTGCTGGGAATCACCTGGGACAGGGACCAATCTTACAAGTCTTGTATTTCTAATAATGAAATGAGTATATTAGAACTGAATTACTGTCTTCCTACTCCTGCTCGTCCAGGTTGCAGATAGCATTTGGCATGCTCAATAAGAATGATTAACAGTAACATCCAAGTATTCCTTGTATTGCTTCAACTCAGTACTTCTAACCTCTATGGAGAGTATGTTTTACTGTCATCTTGTAGTTTAAGGCATTTTGGGGTGATCTATTCATAGGTCTCTTCTGAACCCCTGAATTTGAGTCCTTGCTTTACTGACACTTTAAATAATTATTGGTTATTGAATTACACTGTGCTTTGAACTCGTGTATGGGGAAACAATTCTTGAGATAATTTTTTTTTTTTCCTCGCAGCCTAAAGACATTTTTTTCTCCCTGTTTTTTCACTTTAATAAAAAATGCATTTAATTCCAATTTCTTTCTGTTAATAAACCTCATGTGAAGCTTTCCCCTCCAACCCCACCCTGGATGGCTCATCAAGCAGACTTGGTTTCAGACATCAGTGTCTCAGCAGGAACCTTGTCCTAAGCCCCTTTCAAGCTGTGATTAAACAAAAACAAGTCTCAATAACTCAGAAGGATTTCCCTTGAGTTCGTCTCATCACATTGCTTGATTTTTCTGCAGTAGCAATAATAATATTAGTAGCTGGAATGACACCAAAGATTGGCTTGCATTTGCTATGACCAATTAAACTTTTAAAAATTTCCCCATCTCTTTCCTAAAACAGAAGACACATCCTTTTTGCAACCCTTACTTCATTTCTCAACCTGTTTCTGTTAGGTGTTTTTTCATTAATTTTAATTTAGATTTATTTATTCTGAAATGAGCCTTGAATTGCATATATTTGCATAACCCTCTTCTGACTGCATCAGTGCAGAGAACATGGTGAATTATAAAAGGAGAAGAGAGAGACACATAGACATATCTGAAAAGCTAAGAAAACACTCCTCATTTTTGCAAGACTTCACACTATTTCCTAAGACTTCATTCTGAACACTTGGACTTTAGTAGTGCCATTCTCAATCCCATATCTGTAAGTTTTCTTTAATATAGCTCTCATTCATGAAGGCAAAGAGTTTATGGAATCTTCCACCCTAGAAGAATTCTGTGTTCAAAATGTAAGGATGGAACCTGCCTAAGAAATTAAAAGCAATATGAAGGGCTGTGGTGGAAAAGGTGGTGGAAATCTACTATTGCTGTCTTTTTTGAATCCCTGTATGAAATAGCCTCTTGACTAAATAGGCAAAAAGACTGTTCTTGTGCTCAGTTCACCTCTTCTCCAGCCTCTTCTACTTTGCAAATCACTTTGGAATTTTGTCTAACAAATTTGCCTCCCATCTGATTATTATCCCAAGGGAACAGCCTTTCCATTCACTAACCCAGAATGGCAAGTGGGTTCAGGAAATGTTCGGTTTATCTTCTAGACTCAGGCTTTGCACTGGGTCTTTTCAGGAGCTGGTTACTATTCAGTCCCTGTTTTTCTGTTGATAAAACACATTGCACATGGCTGGGTTTGCATGATTAATACAGCTGTCTAAAGCTCTCTTTAAAAAAAAATCTCACAAACAAACCAAGCTTGCAGAAACTCTAAGTCAGCCTGGCACATTTCCCTTCTGAGTAAAGTCTGATGTACACGCTGACAGACCCTGGCATCAGCAAAAGCCTGTGTCCCACAGACAAAGGCGGGAAGACACCTTCCTGCCCCTACCTGGTACTAGAGGGAATGGATTATCTGTGTCAGCTGCCACTGTGATGGAAAGGTAACAGGATAGAAAATACTGCAAACATGCTATTCCATGCAGATGACAGTACAGTTCCATTCATTCCCTCTAGGACGTCACCTAGAGTATTAATGAGTGAGTCCTCCAGTTCCTTATTACAACAGACATTTTACCTCATCGGAACAAATAGCATGTTGGCTTTCTCTCTCATTTGATAATCCTCACTAAAATTCCATTTTAATAATGCACAGTACAGAATAGCCATCCTACGAAGATACACATGGTTACCCTCAACAGATACATGTATTTTTTAGTATCTATATTCAAATACACAAAAGCAACATGGTATAAGTAGATAGAATTCTAAGCCTGGCAGATCTGATTTTAAATCCCATCTCTAATGCTTAATATTTGTATGACTCTGAATAGCTACTTAGCCACGTTACTTGGTCATAAAGACCTGAAATCAAAAATGGATCTAGGTCATGTCCCAGCTTTGCCTCTATTAATCATGAAAATTTTTTAACCTATTGAAGCTCAGTTTTCTCCTTTATTTCACCCTTCAAATAAAGGGGCTATATCTGATGACCTCTGAGACCCTCAACCCTTCTAATTCTAAATCTATAATCCCCTGACCTATTAAACCACACATCAGTTACTCTCTGTGGAGTAAATTCTCAACACTAATAAAATTATACATCTTTCATGTATACACAGCAATAGAGGTATAAACTGAAACTCAGATATACCCAGATTTATTTAGATGTACATATATATTAGCCCAAATAATTACTTGTATAATTTTTTGTTATTCAGTTTCTCCATCTTTTAAATGGGAAAGTAACTTGTACATACTCAGCAATTAGTGTTTTAATATGCATAGATTGGAATGCATGATGGGTTTTTGAATTCCTTGGAAGAAAGATTTTTATGAAACTAAGAGTAGTCATATTCAGGGGCACAATTGTCATTTCTTGATTTTTTTTAATCAGTAATCTCTAGGAGGATTTGGGCACTTTTGCAAAATTAGACAGAATCCAGATGTATGATGAATGCTCAATATTCATGGTGTGTTAGTGGCATTTCACTCTCTGGACATCTCATAATACAAGCTACCAGCTCCTTTCCATAAAGAGAGCTTAATGAGGGCACGCTGTTTCCATTAACCTTTGGTGTTCTCCAGAATGTACAGTGATGGGATAGGTATAAGACCTGGAGAAAGGAATGCTATTGAACTAAAACACACATAATAAAACTTAATTTGGGTTTTGTTTACTAAAATGACATTAAAATGTCACACAACTACATATATGTGTTATGTATTCATATGTATATATGTTTGTATGTGTTATATGTCTGTGTGTACAAACACACACTTTCAATGGACCTTGGCATTAGTAAAAACTTTTTTTTTTTTTTTTTGCAAAATAGGGGGATGTCCTACCTGTTATGATAGTTCCCACAATAAGAAAGCACAGCAAAATTAAATGAAAAAATACAAATAAATTAATCCATATAGATGAATGCCAATGAAGCTACATTCATTCCACATAAGGTATCACCTAAAATGAAAATGATGGATGGCTTTTTTAGGTCATTATTATGACATTTACTTAATAGAGAAGATATATACAAATATCTATATGTGAACACACATAAATGTGTATGTACATGGGTTTTGACATTTATAGATCTGTTTTTGTATTTATGAATAAACTTAAAATTCCATGTGCCTCAAGGTATTGTTTCATAAAATGACAACAGGGAAAGCTAAAAGAATTGAGTTTTTTAAG